>NC_041394.2:295785912-296085912 GCF_900747795.2 Erpetoichthys calabaricus
ACAAGCAAGACTTTTGTCAATCAAACGTCTGTCTTTGTGAAATTTGAAACAGATATTCATATGTGCACTGCAAAGGTCAGTTTCATAGACAGTTGGCCACAAACCTTGTTTTGTATCATAAGGTGTTTTCATCTTGACCGATGTAAGAGAATACCTGCTCCATCACCTCTGTATTCCGGAATGATTTATTCTGTTTTTTTTAGAAAGCCTGTGTAGGGCTTAGATGTTCAGCTACTGCTCTAGATTTGCAAGATGTTTAAATTATGAGAAATCTGAGGAACCCCAAGGCCTAAGAAGTAAAGATTTCAGATTTAAGGATTTATGATTTAAGACTGGGCAGCACGGTGGCGCAGTGGGTAGCGCTGCTGCCTCGCAGTTGGGAGATCTGGGGACCTGGGTTCGCTTCCCAGGTCCGCCCTGCGTGGAGTTTGCATGTTCTCCCCGTGTCTGCGTGGGTTTCCTCCGGGCACTCCGGTTTCCTCCCACAGTCCAAAGACATGCAGGTTAGGTGGATTGGCGATTCTAAATTGGCCCTAGTGTGTGCTTGGTGTGTGGGTGTGTTTGTGTGTGTCCTGCGGTGGGTTGGCACCCTGCCCAGGATTGGTTCCCTGCCTTGTGCCCTGTGTTGGCTGGGATTGGCTCCAGCAGACCCCCGTGACCCTGTGTTCGGATTCAGCGGGTTGGAAAATGGATGGATGGATGGATGGATGATTTAAGACTAATGGGTTGATGTAGCTCAGAGATTTCCTTTTCTTTTCTGTCTAGACACCAGGCCTGGTATTAATTGTCTATCTTTTCAATACATACTGTATGCTTGATTAGTATCACTGTTGACTTTAACATCGGATATGACAATAATGTTTTCTAGCTTAAGACTTATTTTTATGAACACTCTACTATGATTCTTCTTTCGGCCTTGTTCTGACTAAAGATTGTTTTTTTTCCCCTGGATTTCCATTATTTCAGATTTCTGGTTACAGCTTTCTCCTTGTACTAACTGTCGTTAAGACAGATCAAAGCTAAGGTCAAACATCAGGAAACCATGATCAACAAACTTGGACTGGAGACAAATGACACTTGTATGTTGTAAACAAATGTTTGATCCAAATCACTGCACTTCCGTAAAGATTCTTGAATGGTTCAAAAAAGTGATTTCTAATGTATAGCCTTTCATTTTTTTAAATACAATTCAGACACACGTTAACTGTATAAACTTAAATAGCCAGATGGACTGTTTTGCAGTGCACAGCTCTTGTTTTCACTACAACATATCGTTATAGAAACTGGCAAACAATATGGCAGTGCTTGTGTAGTAAAAATAAAAATAAAACTAAATTCAATAATTACTTTATCATTTTTGATTTTGAGTAGTTGGGATTGGTAGTGCTTCAGGAGATTGTTATTTTTCCTGTATTATTTGTAGATTCTTTAACTCCTGTTGATTAAACGTTAGGGGAAGGGGTCGTTCTGTGGTGGGCTGGCAACCTGCTCAGGGTTTGTTTCCTGCCTTGCGCCCTGTGTTGGCTGGGATTGTCTCCAGCAGACCCCCGTTACCCTGTAGTTCGGATATAGCGGGTTGGATAATGGATGGAAGGATGGAAGGGGTCATTTGTTTATTTTTAAGGCCTGGGTGCTCTCTGGAAAACAGCCTTTTCATCTTCTTTCCGTCTACATTTATTTTTAAACAGAATGAGGTTAAGTTGAGGGTGACACAAAGTGGCATAGGTGGGATCTGAACTTATGATTATTGAAAACCAAATTATTCAACTGTCAGAAAGATGCCAGAACCTATGATAGCTGTGATTTAAATTCTAAATTGTTATGGGAATCTATCAACTATTCAATAACTCTGCTTTGGCTGCCTCATTTAAAAAACTGCAACAATTTAATTCATTATAATTACTACAGTCACCTTGGCACCTTCTATTAAGTGTTTCATTTGAAAGGTATTGCATTTTAGTGGCACAAGATGATCAATAATATTTTCCTTTACCACTGGTCCTTTATGGTTAAGCTACACTTACTGTATGAACATGGAGACATTTTCATAAAACAGAATAAATATATTTAAAATAAAACCACATTTTAATAGTGGCATCTTCTCTGCATTTTAAATTTCATTTTTAAGTCAAACAAAAAATATAAAATATACAGTATGGTTTCAATTTGTTGTCAATTTCAGAATTGCAAGCCTAAAAGCTTAGAAAATTAACAAGGGAAAAGGATCAGACCCCAGATAATGAAATGCAAGCTTTATATTCTATAGTTTAATAAAACAGACCAACAATTGACTTCTACATTAAAAGCTAGCTAATTTCCTGTCTAAAATGAAAACATTACAAGTGGACTAAGTGGCTTTCAACATTCAGTGATCAAAAATAGACTAGATTGCGCTGTAATCACTAGGGGTTTGGATCAAAAAAAGAAAAAAAAAATCAAATGGCTGGATATATAAAATGGCTAATTAAGTAGTGTATGCTTTCATTTATGCTAAATCTTGTCTTGCAAAGAAGAGTTTGTTGTTTAAGCTCACTGGCATATTATCATGCAAGTTGTGTCAACATGCATACTTCGGGTTTCTAATGCAATTAGTTTACTTAATACAGGAACACTACTAATGTGAACTAATTCAGAATAACCCTGCATGTATCATTGGATTACTTTTTATAACCTTTAAATACTTTCTAAACTTTTTTGAACCCTGAATTTATCTTGCTTAGTGGAATGATAAAGGAGCAGATCTGATTTTCTATTTTTGAACATACTCTTTATACCACAGGGTCACAGTTAGAGACTGACTTGGCAAGCCCTGGTTATAAGACAGACGCCAGGTCTGAATGAAAGACCAGTCCATCATAGGACACACTCATAATATGAAGATAAATCAAAAATTAAAGACAATTAGGAAAATTACACAGTCACCACAATGGGTAGAAGCTGGCGCAATACAACACATTTGCAATGGCTTATAGGTATTTTGAACTATGCTTTGCCATTAGTTTACTTGAAGTCAAGGTCAAATAAATATGGATGCTCTGTTGTAGGGGTGCACCATTATTGAACAATGTGCCAAAATGAGATTTGTTTGGCCAGAAGAAGTAAAACCTGCTGAAATTCACCAAAGCATGTTGTGTTAGTACGGAAGTGAAAATAGCATGGTTCAACAAAAAGTTTATGAATGGGTAGAAAGGTTTAAAGCAGGAAGAACATGTGTAACAAACAAAGATTGATCTGATCGACTGTTAACATTGTGCACACAAGAACACATTGACATGACGAATGCCTTCATTAGAGAAGACTAACGAATTATGTTGTCCGCTATTGCTGCACATTTGGATATCAGCTATGGATCTCCTCATGCCATAGCGCATGATTACCGTGTATACTCATGTATAAGTTGGGTCTTGAAAGCTGAAAAATCGATCATATAATCAGACCCTGATTTAAACGCCCGTTCAAAATTGCAACACTTATTTTTTTTACATCTTCTTGCTTCCTCCAATCTCGTATCAGTTTCTCAGACACATCAAATTTTGTTACAGCAGCGCAGTTACCAATTTATTTTGCTACTTCAACAACGTTTAATTTAAAATCAGCTTCATATTTTCTTCTGATCAAACGCTCCATAGTAGATTAGGGATGCTCTTACGATAAAGGTGTATGAGGGTGTGAGATACAAAAAACACAAATCAGTGCAAACATTGCTTCGGAATAGTTTTGGTATTACCGTGTGGTCACGTAGGCGCAATACATAGAAAAAAAAGGCAGTGTGCACAGTGGTTAATCTCTCAGGTGGGCGTTAGCATATCATAATTTCTTGGACCAACAGTATTGGTTTTCCGCATTCGACTTATATGACCGACATTATAAAATACCAGATATTATACGGTAAAATCAACTCCTAACTTACCCGCGGGAGAATTTATCCGTGAGTATATGTGGTACTTGGAGTACCATAATGTTTGCGAAAGATGGGTACCCAAACAACTTACTGATCTGCAGATTACAAGCCAACATCCTTCAGTGAAGGTTTCACTACCTCTGCTCAAAGAAATCTCACTATGACGTATTGTTTAACAATGGTGCAATCCCGCAGCAGAGTATCCACGTTCATTTCACCTTGGCTTCAAACTGACTATATGCAAAGTGGTGCATTTTTTCTGTTTGAACTACCCGTAAGCAAACATACATGTGTTTAATTGAATCCATTTCAAATTTCCTTTACTTTTTGATTTACCCTCTGTAGATGCCACAGAGGATGGAAAGGCATCCCGAATGGGATGGACTACAATACCTTATCCTGCCCAGCCGAGATGATTCCCAGTCTTGAATTTCAGTTGGGAAGAAGCTGAGATGATTCCTAGTGTTGAATTTCAGTTGGGCAGAGGCCATAATGGAAGAACTGGGGGAATATAGATGTCAGGGACAATTTCTCCCCCAACATGTGAGATGGCAGTGTTCCTCTGGCATGATCCCAGTCTGGACATCCACAGAGTTGCCTGGGACTTGTAGTTCGGAAGGGCAGCCCTTTTAGATTCCTTGTTTGCTGCACAAAATTGAAAAGACCTCCCTTTTTTATGGGACTTTCGATTGACCTGGAAGTGCTTGCATCATCCAACACTACTCCCGGGTCCTTCATAAAAGAAGTCTACCTAGGAAAGGCAGTCAGAGTTGGGAGGTGGTGGAGGAGGCTCATCGGGACGAGAGTGGTGGAAGAGGAGTGTAACTATGTTGCTGCCTGTTCAAGGTATTATGTTTAGTAAAAGGTCCTTTGAACCTAGGACTTGTGTCTATACTTTTGAGTCTGAAGTTTGGGGTGCTGTTATATCCCCTAGTGGTCAAACCTCATTCTAACCCAAAATCACTCAGATTCAGACCATTTGTCAGATCAGATTTAATCTAATCTGTATTATTCTTTACACTTAAACTTTGTGAGCTTGCTTAATCAAGGGTTAAAGGCTCCCCCTTTCATAACCCTTCTTGGTTAATTCAAGGATAAAAGTACACTGCAGATTTTGATTCACAAAGATTCCTAGGTAACATGACCACCATTTATCATGCTGGCACTAGATGGACAGATGTTTCTAACAAAAAGTTTATTTGCTTTAAAATTCCCACAGGAAAAGTCAAACTATCATCATGTGTTCAAGAGTTCCAGGTAAAGACATACCCCACCTTGATTATTGTGAATAATGAGCATGTGTTTGTATTTTTTACACTGATTTATTTCACATATGGTGCGGTACAAATTGTAATATGTGGCAAGCCACAGTGCTTAGTGAATAACCTTTAATGAGCATGTTAAGTATATGGTAGAAATCATTTATCATTTCGCTATGTGCTTTATAGCTCCTGAGCAATTTTCTTTTTGAACTAGTGTGAATTTAATAATACTTTAAAGTAGTAAATTCAAATGTCAGTCAAGAGAAACAGTTTATCTGAACTAAAACTACAGATTCATATTCTAAATGTTTATATATATATATATATATATATATAGTAACAGATAGAGGCGTGGCCCACCTCTTGAACCCTCAGGTACCACTCTGAACACCAGATGAAAGTATAATACTTCTTTATTTTATAATTATACTGTGCACAAAGCACCCTCCACTCTACATTCATAAATCACTATTCTCTCAATACAAACACCAATCCTCCTCGCCCAGACACTTCGCCCTCCTACCTCCCAGCTCAGCTCAGTGTCTGGGCTTTCCCACAGTTCTTTTATATCCCCTGACCCGGAAGTGGTTCCTGGCCAAACCCACAAGTCCTTATTCCCTCCGGGTCAGGGTAAACAATCCTTTCTTCAGCCCGGGAGCACGTCGTTCCTTCCTGTCACGTGATGATGACGCACTCACGGGTTATAGGGCACATAAGAGCCCGCTAGCCCCCCTACAGCGACTCCCGGTGGCCCCCAAGGTATCCAGCAGGGCTGTGTATATAAACTACAAAGTCCATGAGGCCCTGCTGGAACTCGGGGCACGATCATGCTGTCCGGAGGGCTCCTCCTGGCGGCCTGAGGGTGAGGGCCGGAGTAAAATGCAGGCAATCCACCACAATATATATATATATATATATACATACTGTACATACTGGATACCCGGCTTATCACCATTGTCTGTATAAGAGAGGCTAAGCCATCCTTTATCAGCCCTGACATGGCCTAACACAATCATACGCTCTAATGGCCTCCTTCAGAAAGTGTGAGTTTATGTCTACATATTACAGTCCCCTTCAATGCAGCTGTCAACATTGCAGTTAAGAAATTTCTCCCAGTAAATATTTGAGTACAATTGCCTTGAGAAAATGAGTTGACAGCAGTTGAAGATGGCAAGTCAGACTTAGGTAAAGATAAAGAGAAAGAAAATTAAGGTGATTTTCCAGGTGAAAGGCAAGCCACAGAACCCCCTGATGCACCTCTGCTCCATGAAAGACCGAAAGTGGAAAGGAAATGGCATTCACTCTGGATGACACATGATGGAGCATGCCTTGCTTCTAAACACATAAGAAAGAATAAACTTGAGTTCTGTATTCTCACAGTGTCAACGAATAATATCACAGATGGTGCCTATAAAAAGAATGGATGGATTTGCATTTGAATGTGCATCCCAAGGGGGAGGAGGTGTTATGTCTTCCAATTTTCCAGTCACTGCAACAAATGTCCCAGAGACACTGCAACAAGCAATCCATCACAAATTAGTCTAGACAGGCTCTTCACTACATACATGCAATAAAAGCAGACAGCCTTTACATTAATTGTTACATTAAATTGTTTTCAATGATGCCACTAGTTCAGTTTTATTTAATTGATTCTGTTTAAGTATCAGTCCTAGAGTCAGACTCTTATGATTGGGGTTATAACAAAATACTCACAGCAAATTTTAATAAAGTTAATAGATATGATCTATTACTAGGCCAAAATGGTTTATATCCTAAAAGAATTTTGAATATTTTAAAAGTTAATGAAGGTTGTCTAGAAAAAAGGATGATGTGACACAGAAGCAGCATGAAAAAGTGACAGGCATAAGACATAAAAATCTATTATTCAGCTAGTAATTATTAAACCAGCCAGATCCAATTTGGGTTTGTGAGGTGGCCAGAGCCTATTGTGGAAGGCAAAGGGCACAAGGCAAGAACAAACCCTGCACAGGGTATTATTTGCTCTGTATATGGAGAAATAGGAACGTTTGGGGCACTCACACTCTTTCAGTTCTTCCCGAACTGATAATGCATTTTATTGCTTCTGGTGGCTTATCTAGAGCAAGTACAACTTTCTTATTTGGCAACACATTCTTTTGTTTTGAACAATTAAAATACAGCTTGGCATTGGTCATATCACTTATGAAACTTTGCCAAATACTGGTTTTCAAAGAAACATCAATGTAAAGATGTAAAACCAATGCTTTCATATGGTCTGAAGTTTTGAATAATTGAAGATCTCAGTTGTTGCTGTGTACATCGTGTCTAGTTCATTCTCACATTCTGTATCCTGGAATTTGTCTTGTATGCCAAAGAGCCACCCTGTTTGTCTGCTGCCCAGTTAGTCTATATTCAAGATTACTTATTGCTTATCAAGGTCATTCAACATCTTGTCTTCTTACGAGAAAGGGATGTGTGACATGACAAAATACTAGATATAAACAACAGTAAGCTCTGTGCACAATACTTGGCATGCATTTCTCATTCTTTGTTGTTCTTGCATTCAGCAGATTGTGCAGCTCTTTTTCTTATCATTATGCTGTACTTTTTTATGTAATCCACCTGTCTAATTTGCTTAACACTCAGCAGATGTTGCAGTTCTACTTTCTCATTCCTCCATGTCATTTGTTTTTGCAATCACTTTTCCATTAAAAAATCATGACCAAAGGTGACTTTACCAAAGTTTCTTCTACCTGAAATTTTTTGAATTTTTAGAATACATGAGGTCATAAGCTTTCCTTTAGGACCACAATTACGATTCTAGCCAGAGTAGTGGCCAAGTAACTGTGAGACCTTAGCTTTATATCTATACTAATAAAAGGCAAAGCCCTCACTGACTCACTCACTCACTCACTGACTGACTCACTCATCACTAATTCTCCAACTTCCCGTGTAGGTGGAAGGCTGAAATTTGGCAGGCTCATTCCTTACAGCTTACTTACAAAAGTTAGGTAGGTTTCATTTCGAAATTCTACGCGTAATGGTCATAACTGGAACCTCTTTTTTGTCCATATACTGTAATAGACTGCAGCTCGATGGCCGTGGGAGGAGGAGTTGCGTATCGCGTCATCACGCCTCCCACGTAATCACGTGAACTGACTGTGAACGCAGTACATAGAAAACAAGGAAGAGCCCCAAAGAGCGCTGAAGAAAACATTCATTACACAATTGAGAAGGCAGCGAAACAATAAGAAGCGAGCGAGTGACGCATAAATTAAGTTCATAGACCTACAAAAGGTTGCCATTGATTTGAGGCAAGATTGCTTTTCTCCTGTACAACTATACGTTGCATTCTCAACAGTAAGCTTGCACGGCTTGGTCATATTACAACCGGAGTGCTGAACTGACAACGTGGTATACAAAGAGAACTATAACAATCGTAATAAACAAACAATAAAACAGCGGAGAACCCGTGGATTAAATAAAAAAGCTGCTTCCTTGGCGAAGCAAGGAAAAAGGATGGCCTTATATGGCGTTCGTTTATAAAACAGCAGAGAAGCTGTGTAAAGGCTGCTTCACAAAAAAACAGCGGAGCGCCTTATATGAGCAGGCAGTCAGCTAAAGAAGGGAATCAATAAATAACTATAATCGTAATAAACGAACAAAAAATAGCGGAGAATCCGCGGATTACATAAAGGAAATGGGTACCTGAACAGAAAAGTGAGTCTCAAATAGCTACACAATAACTATAACAATCATAATAAACGAACAATAAAACACTACAGAACCGCGAAGCAAGGAGAAAGGACGGCCTTATATGGCGAGAGAAGCTGTGTAAAGGCAGCTTCACAAAAAAACAGATCCTTAACAAATTGTTATTGGTATATTTTCCTTCAGTTTAAAAAGGTTTTCTTTTCTTCTTAATAAAAATTTAAAAGCAGTACTTCGCCGCTGCGAAGCGCGGGGATTTTGCTATATATATATATATATATATATATATATGTAGATATGTATATATATATATATATATATATGTGAATGAATGTATGTATATATGTATGTCTATATATATAGATAGATAGATATATATATATGTAGATATGTATATATATATGTAGATATGTAAATATATATATGTATATATATGTGTCTGTGTGTGTGTATATATATATATGTGTGTATGTATGTATGTATGTGTGTATATATATATGTATGTGTATGTATGTATGTATGTGTATATGTATATATGTATATGTGTGTGTGTATGTATGTGTGTATATGTATGTGTATATATATGTTGATATGTGTATATATATATGTATATATATGTGGATGTGTATATGTATATATGTATATATGTGTATATGTAGATATGTGTATATGTGGATATGTATATATATGTATATATGTATATGTATGTATATGTTTATGTGTGTCTGTGTGTGTGTATATATATATATACAGGGTATATATGACAGCAACACTCATAACAATGACAACACAATTACATTGACAATCATGTTACATTATTTTAAAAATGTTTCCTTTTCTTTTTCATAACCTCTTTAACACACTACTTCTCCGCTGCGAAGCGCGGGTATTTTGCTATAAAGAATATAGCGGACAATGGTTTAAAGGAGTACATATTTAAAATTGGTGGTAAGAGTAAATTGTTTGGCAAATGAAGCTCTTCATAAAGAGCTAAATGAACATATCGAAGAACTGTTGGTCTCATCCATTGTGAGAAATGGATGTCTAGGATGGAACTCTAATGACAGCAATGTTATTTTGCCTTTTTTGAGGTATCCTGTATTTAATTAACCTGAGAGGTTTTAATTACGTATATGTACATTAAATCATGAGCAGAAGATCAAAGGTTCAGAAAGATAAGGAAAAGACAACTAAAGCTTCATCAAAGCCTAATCCAGTCTTAAGTTTACAATACAGCCTGCCAGAGACTTATTTGGAAGAGACTGGCAAAGGAATGGATCTACTTGGACCTCACACTGCAGCATCGGCTCCAGTCGAGAGCGAAAGTGGAAGCAAAAATATGAGTGAGGTGGACAATGAGAATTCACAGATCTCAGGTGGGTTAAGGGAACTGAGCTTTACCTCTCTGTCTCCACTGTCAATTACTACTAATTCCCACAGTGAATCAACAGTATCAAGTCCAACCGGAATCAAGGCTCCACCTTTGTAGGGTATCTATACTAATAAAAGGCAAAGCCCTCACTCACTGACTCACTCATCACTAATTCTCCAGCTTCCCGTGTACGTAGAAGGCTAAAATTTGGCAGGCTCATTCCTTACACCTTACTTACAAAAGTTAAGCAGGTTTTATAGGGCCAAACTGACAACTTGGTATACAAAGAGATCCTTAACAAATAATTATTTGTATATTTTCCCTCAGTTTAAAAATGTTTACTTTTCTTCTTAATAACAATTTTAAGGCAGTACTTCGCCGCTGCGAAGCACGGGTATTTTGCTAGTATATATATATATTTATCCATCCATCCATCCATTTTCCAACCCGCTGAATCCGAACACAGGGTCACGGGGGTCTGCTGGAGCCAATCCCAGCCAACACAGGGCACAAGGCAGGAACCTTGCCCGGACACCACCAGTCGGAAACCACATCTTTATAAAAGCACACATTTATTAAAGCACAAATAAACACAGTCCCAAACACACACAGTGTACTCAGCACTAATCACTCCTGTTTCGGGCTTCTCTCAATGTCTTTGGCCACCTGTCTCCTCCTGGGAGCTTTGTCCTACTCCCACTCCCGACTCTGGCTCCCAGATTGCTGGAAGGCGGCCCCTTTTATTCCTGCCCGGATGTGCTCCAGGTGACTAATGATGTCCATCCGACAGCACTTCCTGGTGTGGCAGAAGTGCTGCCCTTTGCACCGGAAGCACTCCGGGCATCCCTGGCAGGTTTTCTCCGCCATCTTGCTGAGTGTGGTGGAAGTAACTATTTCCAGGTCCCACGAGGTTTAAGGCACTCCCTGGCGGTGGCCACGGGTCCCAACGAGTTAGAACCTTTTCTCTCTTTTCCCATGGTCCTCTTCTGCTCCAGGGCGGTTGCCCCCTCGTGGCCCGGAAGCTATTCATGCCACCTTCTGGTCCTTTTAGGCGTCCCGGCCGGGTCTAGAACCCCAGTCGTCTGTGACAATATATATATATATATATATATATATATATATATATATATATATATATATTTTATATATATATATATATATGCAAGTAGTCCCCAAGTTACGTACATACGACTTACGAACGGGGCCGCAGCTGATCCTTCATCTGTCATTCATTGTCAGTGGGCAGCAGGGTGCGCAGCAAGCAGTGACTCGGGGTCCATAGTCACCGGGGCCACAGCTACCACTCATGTGCAGGACGGAGGCTTGATGGGGCGGTTTCCTGACTGCCCACCATGCTGCTGCAGCTACTGCTCCTGACTTCCCCGTTCATTCTCGGTTAAAGGCTGGTGATGCTGCAAGCGGTGACCCGGTTGTGGCTGAATGGAGGCCACTGAGGGTGAATGGGGTGGCAGGGAGCAGCATTGTATAGTGTGCCTCGGGTGGCTGCCTTTTGAATGGGGGCAGTGGTGGGCGATTCACTACCTGCCTTTTGCCACACCCTGTTCGTTCTCGGTGGGCAGACACTGCAGGCAGCATACTGTATGCAAGTGGAGGTGACTGTGTGGTGAGCGGATGGTGAACTGCCCCTCGCTGCCCCCATTCATTCTCAATAACAAGCCTGCTTGTACTGTTACATACATAGCAGGAAGTTGTCTCTCGTTCAGTACGTCAGATGTGCTGATGAGGGGTGCCTTCCTGCTGCAATAGTGTGTACAGTGCTGTGCAGAAGAGCTCATCTTAAACTTTTGTCTTTACCCTTCAACAATGTCTCTGACACACAAATCTGATGCAAGTGCTGGTGATACACTAAAGAAGAGAAAAACTATCACCATGGAAAATAAAGTATAAAAAATAAACAGGTCAGAGAGAGGTGAAACTCCATCGTTCATTGGCAGAGCACTTGGTTACAATCAGTCAACAATGGCATTTATTAAAATAATGTACCTGTTCCAACTTACAAACAAATTCAACTTAAAGAACAAACCTACAGTCCCTATCTCGTACGTAACCCAGGGACTGCCTGTGTGTGTGTATATATATATATATATATATTGTGGCGGACGGCCGTGATGCCCCTTTGAGACTGGGACCGGGGGAGCATGTGGTGGCAGCCCTCCTGGGTTACATCGGGGCCACAAGCGTGGGACTTCAGGACTCAGACCTGTTGGGCTCTGTGGCCACCACCCGGAGGAGCTGCATGGATTAACAAACCTATATGGGCTGGAATGCAGCCACACCTGGAAGTGCAGCCTAATTAGGCCAATTACCACCTGGAGCACTTCTGGGAGGGCTATAAAAGGAGCCTGCAGCCATTACTCAGGGCGCCAGAGTTGGGAGGAGGAGGTCAAAGCTGCTTGGGAGGAGTGGAGGAGAAAGAAGAGTGTGTTTTGGGTGTTTTTCTTTTGGTGTTTTAGGGATTGTGTAGGGCCTGTGGGACACGGTGAAGACGTGCCCCACGGCTGAAGACAAAATAAATTCTTTTCATTTATTTTTATACATGCCTCCGCTGTCAGTCTGTGTTGGGTTGATGCCTATATAGCGCTTTTGCCACAATATATATAGTATATAGTATATACATAGTACATATATAAACTGCTCAAAAAATTAAGGAAGCACTTTGAAAACACATCACATCTCAATGAGAAAAAAAATCCTGCTGGATATCTATACTGATATGGACTGGGTAACATGTTAGGAACAAAAGGATACCACATTATTTGATGGAAATGAAAATGATCAACCTACAGAAGGCTGAATTCAAACACACCCCGGAAATCAAAGTGAAAAAATTATGTGGCAGACTAGTCCATTTTGCAGAAATTTCATTGCAGCAACTTAAAATTGTACTCAGTAGTTTGTATGCATACCTGACAACATCGGGGCATGATCCTAATGAGACGATGGATGGCGTCCTGGGGAATCTCCTCCCAGATCTGGACCAGGGCATCAGTGAGCTCCTGGACAATCTGAGGTGCAACCTGGTGTCATTGGATGGACCGAAACATAATGTTCCAGAGGTGTTCTATTGGATTTAGGTCAGGAGACTGTGGGGGCCAGTCAATAGTATCAATTCTTTCATCCTCCAGGAATTGCCAGCATACTCTTGTCACTTGAGGCCAGGCATTGTCATGCACCAGGATGAACCCAGGACCCACTGCACCAGCATAGGGTCTGACAATGGGTCCAAGGATTTCATCCCGATACCTAATGGCAGTCAAGGTGCCGTTGTCTAGCCACTAGAGATCTGTGCATTCCTCCATGGATATGCCTCCCCGGACCATCACTGACCCATCACCAAACTGGTCATGCTGAACGGATTTACAGGCAGCATAACGTTCTTCACAGCTTCTCCAGACCCTTTCATGTCTGTCTCATGTGCTCAGGGTTAACCTGCTCTCATCTGTGAAAAGCACAGGGTGCCAGTAATGGACCTGCCAATTCTGGTATTTAATGCAAATGCCAGTCAAGCTCCACAGTGTCGGGCAGTGAGCACAGGGCCCACTAGAAGACGTTGGGCCCTCAAGCCACCCTCATGAAATCTGTTCCTGATTGTTTGATCAGAGACATTCACACCAGTGGCCTGCTGGAGGTCATCTTGTAGAACTGTGGCAGTGCTCATCCTGTTCCTCCTTGCCCAAAGGAGCAGATACCGGTCCTTGTGATGGGTTAAGGACCTTCAACGGCCCTGTCCAGCTCTCCTAGAGTAACTGCCTGTCTCCTGGAATCTCCTCCATGCCCTTGAGACTGTGCTGGGAGACACAGCAAACCTTCTGGCAATGGCACGTATTGATGTGCTATCCTGGAGAAGTTGGACTGTCTGTGCAACCTCTGTAGGGTCCAGATATTGCCTCATGCTACCAGTAGTGACACTGACCATAGCCAAATGCAAAACTAGTGAAAAAACAGTCAGAAGAGATGAGGAGGGAAAAATGTCAGTGGCCTCCACCTGTTAAACCATTCCTGTTTTGGGGGTCGTCTCATTGTTGCCCCTTTGATGCACCTGTTGTTAATTTTATTAACATCAAAGCAGCTGAAACTGTTTAACAACCCCCTCTGCTACTTAACTGATTTCTGCTATGATTCTCAATGATTAATTGACTTGAGTGTTTTAGCATTGCAGGAGCTGTGTTTAAGCTATTCAGAAAACAAACATGTTGTTCTTACTTTCCCTTGTGTCAATTCTCTTTGCATAATGCAATTTTGGTGTCTATCAACCAAGCTTAGTATTAAATATAAATGGACCAATGAGCAAAAAGTGTTTACCTAGGCACAACTGCCCAAGCATAGTTATGTCGCTACTCTGAAGTGTCAAAAACTCACTTTGTAACTCTGCATTCTACCCAATGGTTATGCTGATGCCTCATGGGTCTGTAGCACCTTTAAACCAAGTCCAATTTTTGGATCCAATCTAACCATAGAGTCACTTCTGTGGTAAGAAGTGGCTTTGTATTTGCAACAGATCTGGATCACCCTCTGGCTCTCCCACAATTCCTTTCACTCCTGAGCCATTAGATACTTTCAAAGAGCTATTTTTTCTTGCTGTCTCACCAGTTTATGGACTAAATCCATGTTTGTTCTCCCATTCTTAGATTATGCGTTTCCCAGTGTTAGCCAAAAGGTCTTTTGAATTATACCCTCACAGGCCTTCATTCTCTCACAGTCTCTCCTTTACAAGAGTATTCTTGGGAACATTCTTCCTATCAAGCCACATCTCATTCTCTAGCATTCAAATACCTCTGCATTTGCCTTTCCAAGACATGCTAATACAATATAGACCATATTTGTACCTGGAACTGTTCTTCCATCTCTGCTGTCATGATAAGACAAGTTGAGCCTTTTCCTTTATGCTTTTGCCTTTTTTCATGGTCCTTTCTTTTTTTTTTTTTTTAATATTTTTATTTTATTAATTTTCATTGTAATCATTCCATACAAACAGATCAATTTATAACCCAACAAATTTGAAGACAAATCAAACCCCACCCCTGAGAAGGAGAGCTTAGCTAAAGGAAAATTTCTTTAAGCTTTTTAATAAGGCAACATTAGACAAAAGAAGGGGAGAAGTAAATATCTATATAAATAAGAGATGGAGAAGGGAGTTAAATGCAATAATAGTTAATTCTCTTATTCTAAAATAATATTGATTAAATCCTGCCAAGTTTTGAAAAAATTTTGTACAGATCCTCTAACTGAAAGTTAGATTTTTTCCAATTTCAAATAATATAAAACATCGGTTTCCCACTGACTTATAAGAGGAGAATTAGGATTCTTCCAATTTAACAAAATAAGTCTGCGTGCCAAGAGTGTAGTGAATGCAATCACCATTTGCTTGTCCTTCTCCAATTCAAGTCCATCTGGAAGGACACCAAACACAGCTGTTAGTGGGTTAGGAGGGATTGTGATACTGAGGCTGTCTGAGAGGCACTTAAAAATTTTTGTACAAAATGATGTTAGTTTGGTGCAGGCCCAGAACATGTGACCCAGTGAGGCAGGAGCTTGGTTGCAGCGCTCGCAGGTCGGATCCTGGCCTGGAAACATTTTGGACAGTTTTAAGCGAGACAGATGAGCTCGATATATCATTTTTAGTTGAATAATTCTATGCTTTGCGCATATAGAACTTGAGTGAATTCTCTGCTTTGCTACCTTCCACTCCTTTTCTGATATATTGATTAAGAGATCTTCTTCCCAATGTCCTCTTGGATCTTTGAAAGGAAGGGACTCTAATAAGATTTTATATATTACGGAAATAGTGTTTGATTCCTCGGAATTGAGCAGTATTTTTTCCAGCATTGTGGAGGGTGCAAGGTGGGGGAAATCGGGCAATTTCTGTTTAACAAAATTTCTAATTTGAAGATAGTAAAAGAAATGGGTAGCTGGGAGGTTAAATTTTGAACGTAATTGTTCAAAAGATGTAAATATGTTGTCTATATAAAGATCTCTGAGCATTTTAATCCCAAAACTTTTCCAGGTATTAAAAACTGGATATACTTGCGAAGGTTGAAAGAGGTGGTTCCCTTGCAGAGGTGCCACTGATAAAAGATTTTCCATCTTAAAATGCTTCCTAATTTGGTTCCATATTCTGAGTGAGTAAAGCACAATTGGGTTATTAGTATATTTGCGATAACTTTCATTTATTGGAGAGCAGAGCAGGGAATATAAAGAAGTACTACAGGATTTTACTTCTATTGCAGACCAAGCCTGTGTATGTGCATTTATTTGTGTCCAGGTTTTTATGGCTTGTATGTTTGCTGCCCAGTAATAAAACTGAAAATTAGGTAAAGCCATGCCACCTTCTGCCTGAGGTCTTTGTAGGGTCGCTATTCGGATACGTGGGTGTTTAGAGTTCCAAATGAATGAGGTTATTATTGAATCTAACTGTTTAAAAAACGATTTATTGATATATATTGAAATGTTTTGAAATAAAAAGAGAAGTTTAGGAAGGATATTCATCTTAACAATGTTAATTCTTCCGGCTAGAGTGAGATGAAGGGTTGACCATCTATGCAAGTCTTGCTTAATTTTTTCCATACAGACGCCAAAATTTTGTTGATAAAGAACTTTATGTTTACTTGTGATATTTACCCCTAGGTATTTAAACTGATCTGCTATGGTAAAAGGTAGGGTGTCTAATTTAATATTATATGCTTGTGAGTTCACTGGAAAGAGTATACTTTTATTCAGATTAATTCTAAGACCAGATATCTTTTGAAATTCTGTTAGTGCTGTTAAAACAGCAGGGACAGTGTTTTCTGGGTCCGATATATATAAGACCATATCATCTGCATATAGAGAAATTTTCTGTTCCAGTCCTTCTCTGACAATCCCCTTTATCTGATAAGAATTTCGGCAGTGAACCGCCAGTGGTTCAATAGCGATTGCAAACAACAGTGGCGACAAGGGACATCCTTGTCTGGTACCACGTTCTAGTTTAAAGTAGTGTGAGCAAATTTTATTAATACAAACTGAAGCTTCTGGACTGGTATACAGTAGTTTAATCCAAGCACAAATATTCGGGCCAAACCCAAATTTCTCCAATGCAGTGAAAAGGTAATTCCATTCGATCATGTCAAATGCCTTTTCTGCGTCTAATGATAGTAATATCTCTGGGGTGTTTGATTTTGCTGGTGAATATATAACATTAAACAAGCGTCGGAGATTTGAAGATAGATGTCGGCCTTTAATAAATCCAGTTTGATCTTGTGATAGTACCGAGGGCAGCACTTTCTCCATCCTTCTAGCTAGGATTTTTGAGAGTATCTTAACATCATTATTCAGGAGTGAAATTGGTCTATATGATGCACATTGTAACAAGTCCTTATTTTGTTTAGGAAAGACGGTGATTAATGCTTGTCGAAATGTTTGAGGTAGTATTTGGTGGTCTTTAGCTTCTGTAAATGTTACCAATAAGAGTGGAGCTAGCTGAGTGGAGAATTTCTTATAAAACTCTACGGGGTAACCATCAGGGCCTGATGATTTCCCGCTTTGTAGTGACTTTATAACGTCTAGTAATTCTGTTAGCGTTAGAGGTTTATCTAGTTCCTCAGCACTTAAAGCATCTATTTGTGGTATTTGTGAATTATCCAGAAATGCATTAGATTGCGTGTTGTCTTCTTTGGGCTCAGTGGAATATAAAGACTTATAGTAATCTCTAAATGTGTGCATTATTTTATTATGGTCGATGATTTCTTCTCCATTCTTGTTGGTGATTACTGGTATTGCATTGTGAACTTCTTGTTTATGAATTTGTTGAGCTAAAAGCTTATTAGCTTTTTCTCCGTGTTCATAGTAATGCTGTCTAGACTTATAAATAAGTTGTTCAGTTTCTTTAGTTGTTAAGATGTTAAGTTCTGTATGCAGGGCCTGCCTTTTCCTGTGAAGAGCTTCACTTGGACGCCTGGCTTGTTCTTCATCTATTCTAGTAATTTCATTTCTTAGCTCTGACACTTTCTTGGTTTCTAATTTATTTCTATGGGAAAGATATGAAATAATCTGGCCTCTTAAGAAGGCCTTTAGAGTTTCCCAGAGTGTTCCTGCAGAAACCTCTGTGGACGTGTTTGTCTCTAGGAAGAAGCTGATTTGTTTGGATATAAATTCTGTGCAGTTCTCGTCTGCCAATAGAAGAGGGTTAAGACGCCATCTGCGAGGTGAGTGAGAGGGGCTTAATGATTTTAGCTCCAAGACTAGAGGGGCATGGTCGGAGATAACAATTGTGTCATATTTGCACGATTTAATCGTAGGCAAGAAGTTATTATTTATAAAAAAAAAATCAATTCTTGAGTGGCTATGATGCACTGGTGAGTAGAACGAATATGTTCTTGAGTTTTGGTTAAGAAACCTCCAGGGGTCTGATAAGTTGTGGTCAGTTACAAACTGTGTAATTGTCTTTGCAGTATGAGATGTCATCCCCCCTGTCACTGGAGTCCTATCTAAGAGTGGATTTAAAACACAATTAAAGTTCCCAGCCATTATAATTTTATGAGTGTTCACATTGGGAATGGATGCAAATAAATTTTGCATGAATTCCTTATCATCGACATTGGGTGCATAAACATTTATCAAAATCATTTTACTGTTAAATAAGTTGCCCATGACCATCACATGGTCCTTTCTGTTCTGCACTATTCTTTCCTGCCTTTTCTGTACCAACCTTTCCTGACTTTAATTACCTAAGAAAATAAACGTAAGTGATTTTCTAGGGTTACACATGAGATTGAACAATATGAAATTAATTTGATTGAAAGGGTGCAAAAATGAATAGATTCAAGTCTTAACCACAATTCTTGAATAATTTGATTATAATAAACAGATGATCTTTTAGTTTTGGTTTATGAGTTTCTCATCAACTTGAGTGTAAAAGCTTGTGTCACAGATTACAATAAACAAGAACAAAAGCAATGTTGTACATTTCCAAAACTCTGATACTCCACTGAGAGTTATGTTATGTGATTGCTTGACCTGAGAAAAGGTGGATTAAGTGTAAGGGTGCGTTAAATTCACTTTTGAAGATCACCTTGCCATATAGATTAAAAAATAAAATTATCTGTAACCAGGAAATGGATGACTTGTATGTTGATATTTTTAATAGTGGGACATCTATTTTTTTAGGAATAAAAAATAGACAAATACTATAAATGTTTCAATATTTCAAAAACTTGTAATGGCGAAGTATTTTGTTGTCTTTTAAAAATTCTAAAAAATTGCTATGTAAATTCATGACATATTTAATTTTCTTTTCAAAATAAATAAATTATCATTGGTTATTATTTATAATTTCCTAGTCATCTATTTTATTGATAACTTTGGCACTTTATTTTTTTAGGACCTTAATGCATTTCTTTTATTTTGTTATAATAAAGGTCTGAGGCTGGTGAAGCTTGGAGAGTGATACAGTATGTGTATTACTGGCATGTATTTCAAAGGTGTTGCCTTCACCATTACAAGAACCCGAGGCACTTGTTGGCACAAGGACCATAAATCAGGCCTTACTGTGATCCACTTAACAGTGTAAGAGCCATGAACAAAGAATATTTAAAGGCATCCAAGCAAAGGCATCTGTCTTGACTGCTGATTTAAGATACTGAAATCAAACTCTTGTTAGTTTTTACAATGCTCTTTTAAAAGCTACTCTATTTTATCCAGTGTTCTGTCACAAAATCAGTAAATACTTTTCCTTTTTAGTGTGACCATTGATATCCATCTGATACCAAAGTTATAGCCCCCAATTGATTTCTTTTATTGCCTTCTAGGCACAGTAATGTAATATGGAAGGCAATGGTGAGCTTCTGCACAGCTTTTTGATAAATGATTATATTTTTATTCTGTCTCATATTTAAGCATGAATGAATTGTCAGGCACTCGAGATAATTACCATATACTGTACTGTATAGGAAAGTAAAATTTTATTAAATGTAGACTGATCCAAATTATGTTTTATTTATTGTTTATTTTCATTTTAGACTCACTAATTTGAGATAGGATTGAATGTTGCAATGGTAAAGAATGTGAAAGCTTTATACGCTAGTATCTAGAGCATTGTTAAAGCACTGTTATGCTCCTTAGACTTAAAAGGAATAAACAAGAGTCTGTTCAAACTGGCTTGATATTGATCGTTGGTTAATGGAAACCATGGGACTCCTATGAAGCCATGCCTAAATCAATTCAGGTAGTAGGAAGAAACGACAAGGTGGTTATTAGTTAAACCACATCTTCGTGGAAATATTGACAAAGTAGCTTATAACCCTTGAGAGAAACCTATTGCCAATTTTAAACTGATATTCCATTCTTAGAAGTTTATTTCCACAGGCTGGAGAGAGGTGTTGTCTTTCTTTATCTTTTGTTTGTATTGAATACATGTACATATGTAAGGACTTGTCAATTAAAGTGTTTAAAATTGAATAAATGTATCTAAAAATGAATTACATTATCTATCTATCTATCTATCTATCTATCTATCTATCTATCTATCTATCTATCTATCTATCTATCTATCTATCTATCTATAAGAATGTACTACTTCAGGGCCAGGTACTGTCATGCATTCAGGAGGTGATATAAACACAAGTGTTTCCTCTTTGTCTTACTCTAAGAACAGTGTCAGGCATCCCTGACAGAAACTGGGTTGGTGAAGTCTTGGAGGAGGATTAAATGCTTCCTTCCAGACTACTTCGGTCTAAGTCACCCTCTCTCTTTTTCATGCTGTTCTCCTCTGGGACATGCAGCACACACACTAGGGAAACTGTGTGACAAATAAACTCTTGAATCTTAAATCTGTTCCATAGCTGGCCCAGTGTTTTCTTGTTGGCATGTACAGGACCTTTCTTGATGCCACTGTGGCTTTCTGTCTTGGCTGCAGGCTGTCTGTGGGAGTTTACACTGCACTGCACCAATTTAGTATGCGTTTTCCTTGGCAATCTCCATCCTCCACACCTTGCCTTAGTAGTCTCCAGTTGGCCACCAACTCAGAGTATATGCGAGGGAAATCCCAAAAGTAAGGTCTCCAAAGCGGTGGGGACATAGAGAAACTGTTCGTACGGCTGTTGGCCACACTGTTGTGATTAGTGCTTCCTCCACTCCCAAACAAGCATGCGCGGCTTCGCTGGGATGCTCAATCTTGGCTTGGCAGCCGTTGAAAATGGAGCTCCCGTTGAACGCTACCGCCAAGTGCGAAGTTCACGCAGTTATTCGATTTTTGAACACAAAAGGCGTTAAACCGGTTGAAATTCATCGCCAATTGAAGGAAGTGTATGGACAGTCGTTCATGGATGTCAAAAATGTTCGCAAGTGGTGTAGAGAGTTTACAGCTGGTTGTACTGAAATTCATGACGAACAAAGGAGCGGGAGACTGTCAATTTCTGAAAAGACAGTTGCGAAGGTTGAGGAAAACATGCGTAAAGATTGGCAGATCACTCTGGATGCTCTCTGCACCCAGTGACTACCACCTGTTCCCTAAGTTGAAAGAACATTTGTCCAGAAGGCGATTCTGCTCCGACGAAGAGGTGAAAGATGAGGTTCAACGCTTCCTGAAGGACATGGCGGGGAGCTGGTATGACATGGGCATTCAAAAACTACCACAGCGTCTACAAAAATGCATCAACTGAAATGGCGATTATGTAGAAAAATAAATAAGTCTTTAACCTTTAAAATGATGTAAATATTATAGAAAATAAATGATTGTTTGTATTTCTAAAAAATAGGAGACCTTACTTTTGGGATTGCCCTCATATATGTTTACACAGTATACAGCGTAAGTCAGTGCTGTCTTCTAGTCATCTTTGTTGGCTTTCTCTAAGTACAAGGGTTTCTTTACACATCTCAATGCATCCAAAAAGCATATAAGATTATTGATATCTCTAAATCCCCTGTAATGCCTCTTCTTCATATGCACAGTGTATACATTTGTACAGCTCCCTCCATAATGTTTAGGACAACAACACATTTTTCCTTGATTTACCCCTATGCTTCATAGTTTAAAATTACAAATATACCAATTCTGATGTGATTTGAGTGTAGTAAAGTGTAAGTAAAGGGTATTTGCATACACTTCCGTCACACCATATATAAGTGACAACACTTTTTATACGCGGCTCCCCCATTTTTGGGTGCCATAATGTTTGGGACAATTGGTGTTAAATGCGTTTGTGATTACTCAGGTGTGTTTCATTACTTCTTGAGTACTGGTATAAAATACCCGGGCTTGCTTCTACTTACAGAATACCTTGGTCGGTCTGTAGTTGCCATTGTTCAACATGACAACAAGAACTATGCCAGTGAAAGACAAAGAAGCCATTATGAGACTGAAAAGCAAGAGTAAAACCACTGATGACATCAGTAAAACCATAGGATTACCTAAATCAACTGTATGGAATATCATTAAGAAGAAAGGACACACTGGTGAGCTCAGTAATTGCAAAGGGGACTAGTAGGCCAAGGAATCTCTACTGCTGATTTCAGAAGAATCCTCACTTTGGTAAAAAAAAAAGCCCCAAATGCATGTCCAACAGGTCAGAAACAATCTTCAGGAGGCAAGCAGGTGTGTATGTATCAGAGACTACTATCTGTAGACTTCATAAACAGAAATACAAAGGCCTCAGTGCAAGATGCAAGCCACTAGTTAGACACAAAAACAGGACGGCCAAAATACAGTTTTTGAAAAACTACTTAAAAGAGCCTGCAGAATTCTGGAAAATGGTTTTGTAGACAGATGAGACAGACATGAAAGTGTGGGGACAAAAATGAACTCCCCAAGATCCAAAGTATACATCTGGGGGTGGGGCTGTCACAGGCACTGACACACTTACAGTACTGTATCTTTATTGATGTTCTGAGGTGTAGTGAAACATCTTATCTGCACAAGTTCCAGTAAATGCTTATAAACTCATTGGACGGTACTTCATTCTACAACAAGGTAATGATCCAAACGTACTGCTAAGGCAACACAGGAGTTTTTTAAAGCTGAAAAAATTGCCCTGAAATGGGAGGACCATGTAGAAGAAGTGTTGTAATTTCAACATGTTGTGACTGAAAGGTATCCAAATACCCTTAAATGGAAGTCCGCAATGTGCACTTTAATCATTCATCGGAATTGTTTGATTTGTAATTTTAAACTTTGGAACAGAGGGATATATCAAGGAAACATGTGTCTTTGTCCCAAACAGTATAGAGGGCACTCTATCTATCTATCTATCTATCTATCTATCTATCTATCTATCTATCTATCTATCTATCTATCTATCTATCTATCTATCTATCTATCTATCTATCTATCTATCTATCTATCTATCTATCTATCATTACAAAGTATATACAATACCTCTGTTGCAAGATGATCTTGATAATATGAAAAATTGTGCTTGCTTTTAAAAACACTAGGTAACATAGATGTATGCTCAGCTATTGCTTAGTCCACAATATGCCTGATAAAATGTTGAGCAAGATAGCCACAAAAAGCAATCTTGTACATTTATATTTTGGTATAAAATCAAGGAATCAGTTTGGAGGGCACAACTGATTAAAACAACACCCTAATTTATTATTCCTACTTCCATAACCATAACTCATTTACTGGAAGATTAATGGAAACTTAATTCCAGGCTCAGGAAATTTTTTATCAGTGGTGGTTGATGCTTCTGACATCAGGAAGAGAAGACAGAGTGGTGGTGGGTGAAAGAATCTTTATTACCAACTTGTTTATAGAGAAGAAAAAGAGGTGACTAAACCACATTTTGAAAAGCTACAAAAAATTGTTTTTTTTACTGCTTTTTGAGTGAAGAAAAACAAAACACCATAAAGGAAAAAAATGCTGATCATTTAAGTGCGGATGAAAAAAAACGTACACCATAATTGGCCACCCTAACTCAAGCTATGTGCAAATCATCAAACCACTCTATGTCGGAGGGGACTGTGTGGAGAAGGTGTCAGACTTCCGCTTCATGGGAGTCCGCATCATGGAAGACCTGTCCTGGGGTGTGAACACAGCGGAGCTGGCGATTAAGGCTCAGCAGAGACTTTATTTCCTGAGAGTCCTCAGGAAAAATAACATCCCCCAAAAACTGCTGGTGTCCTTCTATCACTGCTCTATCAAGAGTATCCTGTGCTACTGCCTCTGCGTGTGGTTTTCCAGCTGCACAACAGCGCATAGGAAAACACTTCAGCGGATCGTAAAGACTTCCCAGGAGATCATCGGCTGTTCTTTACCCTCTCTGGATGAACTGCACAGCTCTCGCTGCCTCAGGAAAGTGGAAAACATCTTAAAAGACTCTTCACACCCCGCTCATGACATGTTCCAACAGTTGCCATCAGGCAAAAGATATAGGAGCATCAAAACAAAGACTAATAGACTGAATAACAGTTTCTACCCTGTTGCTATTAGGGCACTGAATGCCACCTAATCACCTCCAATGCAGCAGTGCAATAGATGACATCTTGTGAAATAGTGTTCATGTGCAATTAAGGTCTTATGTTGAATGTTTGTGTTCTACCTCATTTCGTCTTATCCTTTCTTATCCTTTTTCTAATTATATTTTATTTATATTTTGACACTGCAGGGACTGCACCTAATTTTGTTGTATTTGTTACAATGACAATAAAGATATTATATTCTATACTATTCTAAATCAGTGGTTTAATGGAGGCTTTCTTGAATCTGGACATCACTAATGCCTAACAGTCCAGCATTTTTGAAACTAGTTTTGGATGTAATTTACTAAACCTTTTAAAAGTCATTAAAGGAATGAACTAAAGCAATGGACCCTTGGAGATTAAATAAATTCTAATTAAATAAGTTCTATTGCTCATCATCTTTTAATGAACAATAACTGTTTTTTGCTCTGTCGGTTGTTTTTGTTATATAACTTTTATGACACAGGAGTCACATGATGGAGGAGCAGAGGGAGATTAAATGGGAGACTGAAAACACAGCTTTGCTCTAACATTGTGTACCTCATATTCTTGCAGAACCTGCTATCCTAAGATCTTGAAGGTATTGGTATTTGTGTGTTTTTTGACCTTTTTGTTTTCAGGTTTGGACTTTTACCTTTTTAGTTTGTGAATCTGTTTTCTGTATTGGCCTTTGATGTTCCGTTGTGACAAGGTGGGACACTCTGATGTAGCCCCCATACCCAGAAAGACGTTAGCATATTCCAGATTAAGTAATAAGAAGATAATGTATTAACAAAATTAAGCACACAAGGAAGGGTATAATGGAAAGAATCAACACAATCCAAAAAATGAAGAAGGAAAGAAATTATAAAGTCTATGCCTCTCTCAGCCTACATATATTTCTAGGGTTATCTACCCATTTATATATGTATTTCCCTTGTTCCTACCTCCCAGTCTTCCTCTATCATAATATAATGACGTCTTCTTCATCATCCTCCTTGCCAGACAATTCCTTGCCTCTGCCCCATTCCCAAATCCAGGCTCACCTGACTAATAGATTGAAGTAGGCTCTTATTGTCTTAGGCCCAGGAATACATTTGGGCCACTCAATCATGCTGGGGATTGTTATCCCCAGTCCAGTTGATGCTCCTGCCTCAGCTCAATATCCTAGGAGCTTTTGCTTGAGCCTGAATTACAGTACATCATCAGAGTATTATTGCTGCGAGCCAGCAGCATGGGAGTTAATGGCATCTTTAAGGTCCATCTCCAGCCAAAGATTTAGAACGATGACATCCCAGTCAGGTAAAGGTATCCATCTGATATTTGTGCCATCCTGTTTTCCTTCGTACCATTTATGACTAAATAATAACCTTTTTTATACCTTTATTTTAATGAGTTTGTTCCAATTTGAGCTCTACAAATGGCACATCCTTTTTATCATGCATGATGGGTTACAGCCTTGTTCACCTTTTTCACCTTATTGCTTTCTAGTCTGAAATTTCTCAGCCAAAAGATGGGGCTACCAGAATAACTGACTATGAAGGCATGATTGGACAGCCCTATGTGGGCACCTTCTGGTTAACTTGACAAAGGGAGTAAATAGGATTCATTCCTCTACGTTACAGCAAAAAAGCCTCTCTAGTCTTACTGTGATTGTATCGAGTACACCTTAATCTCTAAAACCCCATTACATATTTCCTTTTTCAGCAGACACAGGAAAGTGCATATTGACACATTCAATCTTAAGGGGACGTTTTCTGTTCTTCCAGTAAATTTTTAGGGTCTCTGTATTGTGAATTAAAGGTCATTTTAGTATCCCAGGTAAATGATTTAAATGTCTAATGACTTTCTTGGTTGCATTTCCCTGATTTACACATTGACTTGAAATTACACAAAAATGAAAGTATATAGCTTGCACAATGCTATATTAGTAATAGGCTCTCCTGAAATTTACACATCCATAGAGAAACTAGAAAACAAGACTGCAGCTGAAAGAGTAGGAATGGCCAGAATTGATGGGAAAAAGAGGTGTATATAGAGTTTCATCATTTATTGAGCAAATGTTATCAATAATATTTGAAAATCAGATATTCAAATATTATTGATAATATGCTGCTGCCAATTTAATTGTCATGGTTTATCATTCGAGTTGTGAGATACGCCTGGACACCACCAGACAGTCACAGTCCCGCACAGCACACAGTGCTCCCAGCACCAATCACCCCTAATACGGGCCTTTCTCTCACTGTCCGTGGGCCGCCTTTCCTCTCTCCATGGGAGCTTCATCCTGCTCCCACTCCTGACTCTAGCTCCCTGATTGTAGGGAGGCGGCCCCTTTTATTTCCACCCAGATGTGCTCCAGGTGCCTGATGACGTCCTTCTGGCAGCACTTCCTTGTGTGGCGGGCGTCCCTGGGAGTGCCTGGAAGCACTCCAGGCATCCCTGGAAGGATCTTCCTCCATCTCCCCGGGTGTGGCGGAAGTGAATGTTTACCGGGCTCTCTGGCGGTGGCCACGGGCCCCAATGGGCTTGAGCCTCCTTGCTCCTCTCCCGTGGTCCACTCAAGATCCAGGGCAGTTGCCCCCTCATGGCCCGGGGGATGTATAAGCCACCTCCCGGTCCTTCTAGGCGTCCTGGCTGGGTCTGTCCCCCAGCCTCCTGTGACACAGTTCTGTCTTGTTGGAAGTCATCTATCCTTTGGGTGTCATTTCTTTGTCTGAGACTGAAGATCCAAAACACTTGGCAATAGATGAATATCTTGTTCAGGTTCCTGTTGTGCCAGAGACACTTGTAATGATACAGCTGCAAACTACCATCTATCTCCCTATCTCACCACTATACTACTATATCTAGTCTGCATTGTTCACCTTAAAACATGACTAGAGGAGGCTCAGAATATTTAATTACTTGTTTTTTACTTTTCTGTTTGTAGATAACTTTCTCCTAGTTTGTTTTGTTCTGACAAGTAAAACAATTCCAGATCCTTTCAAGCACTCTACCAATGATACATACTGCACAGCACTACAGATGCTCAGGATTTCTAAACACATTTTTTCTTTAAAACATTTCCAGTAAAGCTTAAAAAATGTTGGCATTACAACTACCTGAGGTTAACTACTATCTGCTCATGTTTCAGACTGAAATCAGACTGGTAACATAAATTGTGAACTCTGAAAAACCAGAAAGTGTGTTGTCTCTCTGTGACCTTTAATGATACATCTAGAGAGATTTCTGAAAAGATCACCTCTGAGCTCTTAAAATATACCTAAACCTTCCAATGCCATTTTCTTAGAGACACATTCATGACAGATCTTAAAGGGCATCCATTTTGATGGAATGCACAGTATCATCAGTTTTATGTCACTTAATTCTATTTATAAACTCTAACCAATACCTTTAAGATATTTGTTTGCAGGGTTGAAGACATCAGTTTCATTTTAACTGATGCTACTCAAAAGGCGGAGAGGTGGCTCAGAAGCTAGGGATTTGCACTGGAAATCGGAAGGTTGCCAGTTCGAATCCCAGAAATGCCAAAATTGACTTTACTTCATTGGGCCCTTGAGCAAGGCAACCTGCAATTGCTCTGTCCTGGGTATGACGTTAATCTGCATCCAGCCCTGTTGGACGGCCTACATGCAGGGAAAACCTTGGGGTTGGTGGCAGAATTGGCACTCCAGCCACCATAAAAAACCTCACACTCCATCTGAACTAGTGTGGTGCTGAGGTGTCACCCGTTGCATGGTATCAGCTGTATCAGCACATGCTCCTAACCTACTCAAAAGTGCAATCAGGCAGTCCCCAAGGTATCAGTCAGTGTCTTTTTATAAGGGAGTGGAACTACTTACAACATCTACAACTACTTACAACATCTTGACAACTTAATATGAATGTACCAAATATTGAAGCCAAGTATGTGAATTACGTTGTCAAATGTGGAAGATCTGCAAACCAGCAACAATCATGAAAAAAACTCTTAAATTCAAAGCCACATTCAATTCCCAAGGTGTGAAATTTCAAAAGACACACAATTTTCATTAAGATCTTTAGGTAACATACTAATTATAATGGTGCAGGTGCCATTATTTTGTTATACAGTAAATATTCTTGATAAAAATAAAAAGTATACCAAAGTCAGCAATGTACAGAATTGTTTAATTGTTAATTGCATTTCAAAACCAGTCATACATTCATTCATTGGCTTTCTGCACATACTTCACCTACTTAGGGTCAGGAGACTGCAGATTTAATCCCAAAGACAGGAAAACTGTCAAAATAAGCTTAACAAATATGAGGGGTCCATTCAGCCCAGGCTAGATTAATTGTTTCTAAAATTGGTGTGGAATGAGGGATATTGAATGTATTCGTTGACATTCGCTTTGATGTTGTTCTGTCTAGGGCTGGTCCTACTTGTATATCATTTAATAAATTGTTCTGCTGCACAGAATAGTGGACACCATCATTAAAACATTCAATCATTCATCCATTCATCTTCCAAACCAATTTTTTCCATTTAAAAAAAACAGAAAACCAGAGCCAATATTGGCAACAATCAGCTTTAGAAGTGACACCAGCAGTTTGTGGTACACACTCATACACTCACACACCCAAGAAAAAAGTTTAATGAAAAAACTGGGATGTGTAGGTCCAGTGCTTGCCAGTGCTATATGAGTCTCAAACTCAGTCAAAAAACAATTCTCTTCTTTGGGTGATCCATACTCTTTGGAAGCAGGTTCCCAAGTGCATGCAAACTTTTGGTGCCATTGTTCTTTAAATAGTGGTGGGTCTTTAGGGAAAAACCAGGAGTGTCATCATGGTCTGACTCGGGAACTGTCCTCTGACCTGTCTGTTGGGGAAAAATGAAGGAGGTGTTAGTGGAATTTGTGGTTATTGTCTACCACACTACTTGGTAACGTATTCCACATGTCTATGGTTCTCTGTGTGAAGAAAAACATCTCAATGTTTGTGTGAAATTTACCCACAACAAGTTTCCAACTGTGTCCCCATGTTCTTGTTGAACTCATTTTAAAGTAACCGTCTTAATCCATTGTATTAATTCATTTCATAATTTTAAATACTTCAATTATGTCATCTCTAAATCTCCCTTTGCTTAAACAGAAAAGACTTAGCTCTTTTAATTTTTCCTAGAATCAGCCTAGTTGCTCTTCTCTGGACATTTTCTACTGCATCTATGTATTTTTTGTAGTCCAGAGACCAAAACTGCACACAGTACTCCAGATGAGGCCCCACCAAGGCGTTATAAAGCTTGAGCAAAACCTCCTTGGACTTGTACTCCACACATTGTGCTTTACAACCAAACATTCTGTTAGCCTTCTTAATGGCTTCTGAACACTGTCTGGAAGTTGATAGTGTCGAGTTCACTATAAATTCTAAATCCTTCTCATAAGGTGTCCTTTCAAGTTTCAGACATCCCATTTTGTATTCAAACTTGACACTTTTACGTCCAACTTACATTAAATTTCATCTGCCACAAATCTGCCCAAGCCAGTATGCTATCAATGATTCAATGGATTCAAAATTATCTGCCAGTCCACCTACCTTGGTATCATCTGCTATCTTAACCGGCTTGTTATTTATATTCCTATCTAAATCATTTATATATATTAAAAATAGCAGCAGCCATAGCTCTGACCCTTATGGCACACCACTCTTAACGTCATAAAATTCTGATAAGGTTCCATGTATCATAATCTTCTGCTTCCTGTGTTATAGACCTAATTTTGCACCCATCTAAACACTACACCCTGAACTCCCATGGCTTTCAGTTTGATGCCCAACCTTTCATGTAGCACCTTATCAAATGCTTTCTGAAAGTCAAGATAAGTAAAGCATATACAGAACTCTGATCATATTCTTTTGCTGCTTCCTCATAGAATTCCAGCATGTTAGTACAACACAACCTCCCTCGTCTGAAGCCATGTTGACCGTTCAGTAAAATTTTGTTTTATGTGTGTATAAACTTGGAGAACACAAGGAAAATGTGCAAAGCATCTGAGCAACAGAGTTTTGAAGTTTTATGCAGTCAGATTTTCAAACCGCTAGTTGAGATGTTTGGCATAGTTAACATCACAACTGTGAAGAACATGACCAGTTTGGACTTATTAATCAGTCTGTTGATGAGCCATTGAGGAGGCCATTGTAGTGCTCTAGATGGATGGTGGTAAAAATGTTTTGGTGTCAAAATGCAAAATGAAACTATGGCAGTTCACAGAATAATTAAGACATTTAACCATATTAGGAAGATTTCATTCAGTTTAAGCACCTTCACTCTTTTGTTTTGTTTTGACTAACACTAGCAATAGTTACTCATGCAGCTCCAGCAAATGTGTACCTTTGCTTACACCTTACATATGTTTTTGTTATATCAAAAAAGTACATCGTCATTCTTAACCTGGTACCCCCAATACAGCCTCAGTCTCGCTCTTCTTCTTTGTTGGCTGCTAATATGTACATACATTGAGAAATGGGTCTGGCTCAGAATAATTAGGAAAGAAGTGGCTAAAGAAGAGAATAAAATGTTTTAGTATTCTCTGTTTTTCAATGGGAGCTGCACTTTTGTGGCCAAGAATGTAGAATGTGGTGGGTCGCTGGGGTACATGGCATGCGCCTGTATGGTCTGTGAAGCTTGAATGATTAATGGTGATACACACAACAACATTTGCAATGTCTAAGACCTTTCTTTTAGAAATTTGCATACTGTTTGGGAAGCTTTTCTACATATGGCCAGTGTTTTGTTTTCGTCAAATGATCATTTGACTTAATATGAAACAGTTATTGACTTTTCTTAGCCAAATCCACTTAAAAAGGCATTTCCTCACCTCTACCAAACTGTTTCAGACAGGGCAACTCCATCTGTCATTTCTGATCACAATTACTAGCATATGGTTTTATATTTATATACAAACAATATTTTTTATAGTAACTGGTATTACAATTTTTTGTAAACCACACTTAGCTTTATTTAATGTATTTTTACTCATGCTGAAATTATCTCGAGAACTACACTTTTAGTATATAAAGCTCTTCTGCTGATACATTCATTTCCAGGTGGAAGGCAGGAAGCAACCCTGTCTGCAGGACAGGTGTGTTGAGCTCACACACATACCCATACTCAGTCATGGCAGGTCTGTTTTGCAGTAGCCAGTCAGTGTAGTCAGCACAATGTCAGGATATAGAAGGTAACCAGCATTACCTGGGCATAAATCTCAAACAGCCACCACTTCACTTTATGCACACTTTACTCTATTGTAGATTTCAGTCTAATCTGTTGAATTAGAGTTGCTGCCAGATGTTGGATGAGGTAGCCCTGGAGATACAATATTAAAGGATGGTATGGTAATAGAGCAGAAGGAGGCAGTGGGGGTGCAGAGGTTAATGTAGCTGGAGATCTGTCAGAAAACAAGTAATTTATGCTGGTTGTGGCTTCCTTATACCCATTCAAATGCAGTGTTTCTCAACCAGCACATCACTTTATTTAAGTTAAACTGACAACCCATCTTGGGAGTATGTGGATTTACCCTTGGGATCAATAAAGTATCTATTTATCTCTATCTATCTACCTGTGTGTGGATTTTTTTTTATGTGAGAACCATGTGTATTACATCTATTGAAGTTTTGAATGTCTACTTACTGTTATTTGTTAATGAGTTCCATTCAGGAGAAAATGTTCACTAGTGTACATTACAATTACTGCTCACAAAGGGTCATCACTGAACAAAAACAGATAAAACTAGGTTCTAGCGGGCATATACTTTAGGGTTGCCTGGCCCTGTAAGGAATTTGGGTGTTGGATCAAGAGGATATCTCTGGATGATAGGGAGATGTGCCCTGGGACTTACAAAGGTTATTCAATTATTTTGTGGATGCCACCACATGTAGCTTGTGCACAGGGTTTAAAATCCTCTTCTGCTAAGGAAGTCGCTGAATTTTCAGTTAAGTGGTGAGTGGGACAAAGGTGTTATTGGGAAGAGGAAAGGAAAACAAGGTAGAGGGAGGGAATGGTATGGGAGGTGAGGAAGGCGTACTTATTTCTGATACTTTGTCTAAGTGATAGACAGGGGGCTGTAGTGTGTAGGAAAGGCCATAAAAGACAGTAAGATTTTAAAATTTTTTATTTTTGTTTTGCTTTGTGTACAACCAACATAATGATCCTGCCTTTTGTTCTTTATTTATAATAACAACAGCCCTTTTTGTATTCTGCTCTCCTTAGTGTTCATTCTGGTTTCCAGGGACATCTCAAGTGCGCCCTCTATTGTTCACACAGTGTATTGTAATCTTGATGGGCTTTGGCAATAGACTGCTGATGTGTCATTTACAGCGATTTTGCTTCCTTGCGTGCCATGCCGTTATGTGGCTGGATTGATGAACATGTTGTTTGTCCACTGGATTTGCTTTTAGACAGGACCAATAAGAGTTTATTGCTCAGGAGGTGCAGTTCTGCATCCAAGTTTGTTTGGTGTGTAAACCCTAATGCATCTGAAATCTCTGATTACTGCCATATTCTGATCCTGTCTGACCTAAGGTTAGTGTTAATATTGTGTGTTTTCTTTCTTAATAGCATTTGTACTATATAGTTGATTGTCTTGAATAACAGCATCTGCAAAATTGAACAAATAAATAGCTGTTTTCTCTTTAACTGTGCCATATTTTAAAAAATGTGTCACTTTCCTCTTTCACCTAGAAAAAGGCAATGATAATATGTACCTTAGAAATTTAAGCAGCTATGTTGTGTTGTGGTGTAGTGGCAGATAAGCTATCAACTAAGTTTGATATAACAGAGACAGCCAATCACCCAACAATCAGCCAAGGATCAGTCAGCTCAGAGCAAGGCTGTTGAAAATGATAACTTGATGTGAGATTATAATCAGCAAGCTTCTATAGCAATCAGCAGGATAATTAACCCTTGCTATCCCTATCCCACTGGAGATGCATTCTTCTGCCCAAGCTGAATTTTTATAAAGAGAGATAAAAACAGTAAGATTGTGCCGTATTTTTCCTGAATATCACTCCCTTGATTGCTCAGGTTCTGAGTTGCATTGTGATGTGAACAGATGTTTGGCTGCACTCAGAGGTCCCAGATTAAAGCTGAGTTTGTTCATTGAAGTGTGAAAGTTTCAAGGTCTCAAGAAGTATTCTTTAGCTAACATATGGATATAGAAAAGGACAGCTGGAATGGAGAAAACAAGAAAAAGTATAACAAAATAAATAAAAAAAAACAAAACATTACTGCTCCCTTCATGTGCCAAACAGACAGACTGAAGCATTTACATCACACTGTATCTGCATAATTTTCATCCTGGCAACTGGCAGCCATTATTCTCATTAGATTCACTATTGGCAAAGCATAACAGAGGTGGAAAGATACCAACTGAAATTATGTTTTGTTTACAGAGCCTTCATGTAACTTTCAGTATTTTATCGATAAACGTGGCTGATCTCCATGAAAGCTTTTGTGGACCATGTGGTGCTTTAAGGGGTTTTAAGTTGGGGCTCCTGAAAGTCTGTTTTAATTAAAAACAAAAATCCAAGTGGTGGGTTTCCAGTAGCTGATCATTTATGACATAGCAACAACAGTAGGATTATAGTGAAGGGGTAGGGGAAATAAAAGTTCAAGGGCTGGCATAACACATGTTCCCTTCTCAGAATAGGAGAATTCCAAGATGATACTTATATATATTGAATGCAGTGATTAAGGATATATAATTGCTGGATTAAGATAATGTCTGTCACAAATCTTTGCTGAGGCCTGAGTTTGATCTTCAAGATACCAGGATGCTGAACCAGTGCTGGCAGTTGATGGGAATGCTGGAGGCTGCATTCTTGGTGCTGCTCCATCTTAATAAGGAGGCTAATAGGATGTTTCATAGCATGCTGTGATAAGCTGATTCGCACAACTATGTTTACATTTTAAATGAAAACTATCTCAGTCGACACTACTGGTTTCACGTTGTTTACAAAAGTATGTCCGTCCTCACTAAAATGACCAAAAACACATATGAGATAGACGTTTGCCTACATTGACATGCACATATTAGCAGAAAACTCGTTGTTATTTTAAAATGTTTTTTTCAAGAAGAACATTGGCACACAAATGAAAGCTAGTTATATATAAAATATGCACATACTTTATGAAGTTTTTCTTCACACAGAGAGCTGCAGATATATTTGAAACAAATTACCCAGTAGCATTGCAGATAGCATTACTTTATGATATTTCAAATCTTGACTTAATGATGTTATGCAAAGTTAGGTGAATTAGGTATTGAACAGCTATTTTGGGCTGAATTTCTACTGCATGTGTTACCCTATCCTTGATTTTATATTTTCCTGAATACATAATACCACATCAGGCAGGTTTCATTCATTTTAAAATTAGTAGTACTTATTTTGTGAGTATGGAAGAAGCTACCTAATTATGTAGCTTATTTGAAATTCCTGACATCTTTTAAAAAGTATCATAATGAGATATACGGACAAATTAACTATTAGCTAACCATATGAGATTCATGGACTCAATGTTCTCCATTCATTTGTGAAACTTCCTATGTTCTACATGATGGTTTCCTTCCTTGTAATGAATATGTTTGACACCTTCCCATTACTTTTTCATCAGTTGTTATTGTTTTAACATCTAGAGAATGGGTACAGGACACAACATATACAGCATCTAGTATTAAAATGAGAAAGAGTCAAAATTTTAGTGACTGATGACTTATCAGTAAGAAAACTGGAAAAAAGTTGATAATAAATTTTAGGCCAAAAATGAGATAAGCAGTTCACAACTATCTTCTTGTATATCACTTATGATTTATGTTTGTTTTAAATTAATTACTTACCTCTTGGAGCACTGGTTATTATCTTCATATGTAGCTATAGGTTTTTGAGGTCGCAAATTATGTTATGTATGTTTTCTGGCACTGTCTTTGTTTTCCAGAGCACTGACAGTTTAAGATTAATTGTTAGGATGTCGCTATGTGATGACCAGTAACATGCACCAAGTTTGTGGATAAATGTATTCTATGTACATAGTTGTTTCTCCTCCTTTCTTTTGGTAAACATAACAATATGTATTTATTACAGATTTTAGACATGTCTAGAAACAATTACCACTGGGACTCATTTGTGGAGTGATGAACACAGAATTCTGGCTGCACTATGTTTTTTGTAATCTTCTCTGATGTCAGCCAGCTCTTAGAGGAGTTCCTCATATTCTTTTTATGATTGGTTGGACAGATGAAGTCACAGAATGGTAAAGAAACTGGTTTGTTCTTCTGTACTGCCTTATTTTCTTTGGTGCCGTACATCAATTACAGTTACTGATTGATCTAAAATGGTAGGGCTATAGGCCTAAGTATGTCCTTGTGCTCAGCTTTGAAGTTTAAAATCTGAGCTTGAGTGCCACCAAAAGGAATACTCCTTCCAGCATTATTGTTTCATAACAACGAACAATATTAAAACTTTAAAAACAGCATCAAGCTTTTGAATTAAATATCCTACTTCCCCTTTAGTCAGTGAGACGGCATCTGGAGTATTGTGTGCAATTCTGGTCACCAAGATATAAGAAAGACATAGCAGCATTTGAGACCATGCTGAATTGATCAACCAAATTCATCCCAGAACTTAAGGAAATGTCCTACTTTGACATACTCAGAGAATTAAACCTGCATTGGACCTAATCCAGATCTTCATTTTTTCTCAAAAGCATTGATACACTAGAAAATTCTTTTCATCTTAAGGGTCGATCATGTACTCAAGGACACCAATGGAAATTAAGGAGAGGTGCATTCAGGACTGAAGGCAGAAAGCATGGCTTTACTTATCCAAAGGGTTGTGGGAATCTAAAACAAACTACCGAGACATGTAGTTGAAATAGAAACCTGGACAACCTTTAAGAAGGATCAGGATGAAAAATTGGGGCTGCTTAGCAGTTAGCTCAGCAGACAAGCTTGATGGACTGAATGGTCTACTCTTGTTTGTCAAATTTTCTGTGTTCTCATGTTCATTAGTCAAGATTCTAGAATTTCTTCAACTTTCCTCAAGTAAATTTCCTCAAAAGTAAACAGCTTTCAAGCTATTCAGTAAGAAAATATCCATAATAATGTTAATCTGACAAAGTTTTTTTTAAATCATAATACAATCATGTCTGATTTTGTTTCTCATTATAATTATAACCTCATCCTGTATTTTTAGAAACCTGTAGTATGCATCAGTGCCCTATTTTCATGTTGTCTTTCCTATAATATGTTCAGCTTAGCTTTACCCACTGACAATAAAAATAGCTTAATGGGCTAAAAATATTGTTGGTAGTGAAAGATGTGGCGAAAGATGTAGAGTTGCTGGGAAAGATGAACAATTACATTAGTATTTTTGATAATTATTATGACAATTACATTAATTTAGTTTGTTAAGACAGTTTGCCATTTCTGATACAGCTTCAGTTTCTCCATTAATTTCCACCCAGAACTGTTACTCAGAGCTCAGCAGCTTTCATTTGTTGAAGATGATGATAAAACTGTGCACAGGTAATTTCTTAGTGAGAAATATAAGAATTCAAAACTATCTAAGCCCAGCAGTTCAAACAGGCTGCCCCCTTAGATGCCAAGCTTTCCCACTGTGTGTCTAAATTGGACGTTGCTACTAATATTGAAGTATCCATCATGTTCCTGCATGCTGGCACTAACAATATTGCCTTACAGCCATCTAAAGCATTAAAGAGAAAACTTCATATCGATGTTCACTAAAGGTGAAAATTAATGTCAGAACTTAATTGTTTTGGGACCCTTACCAAGATTAGAAAAAGAGGAACACAGTCTATAGAGGAATATGTTTTCTTCACTACCTGGTGTGCAAATAAAAAAATACTGCCTTGGTGAAAATTGTGAAAACTAAGAAAAAAACTAAGAAGAAGCCTGGACTTTTCAAGAGAGATGGTGTCCACCCTGAACAACACAATATTTTACATTTTATCCCAAATATTCCTGCCAAACTGTGGGGCAAACTGATCAGACACTATTCAGGCTGTAGTCTTGCAATCTAAAACTGAAGACTGTATGAAACTAGCAGCTATGCAAAAATCACAGTTTTTGTGAATTACACAAATTGATTTATATAACAGAATCTAAAACTAGCTAACCAATAAATAGCATGATGAGACCTAGAAGTAAATTCATATCCTCTGTCAGTACTGCCTATATCAGTAACCTGATTCATACCAAAAATATATAAACATAATCCCAGAGCACTTTAAAATTTGTTTGATAAACATTCACTTACTTGGAAGTAAACCTCTTGTGGTTAATAAGATTATACTAAGTACACAATTCAATCTCTTTTAACTTACACAAAATGGGTTTAGTAATATTGCTATTTTTTCTTTAGTTGAGGGAACTCCACAACGTTATACCTTCCTGCTTAATGAGGTGGCCTTGTAATATTTTTCATGTGATTACATTTTTACTGCTGTATTTGACTTTTTTGAAATAAGTTCAATCTTAATACATAATTCGCCAGCCTACTCACTCACTCACTCACTCACTCACTCACTCACTCACTCACTCACTCACTCACTCACTCACTCACTCACGTCTGAAGCCGAATGCGCATTCGCCTTCTGCGCACGTCCGAAGCCGAATGCGCAGTCGCCTTCTGCGCAGCTGGCCGAAAAACCTTACGAGACCGACATCACGGCAGGTGGCGGATTTACGGGCGCAAAAATTCAAAGAGAAAGGCGACTTTGACCGACATCCAACCCCAACATTGCAGCAGGCGGCGGATTTACGGCCGCAAAAATTCAAAGAGAAAGGCGACTTCGATTAAAACTCTAGAGGCCTGAAAGGCGATTTCGACTACAGCTCGAGGCCTAATTATGCATTCTGATTCAATTACGCATTCATTCAATACACCTATATCAGGTTTGTGTTGCTTATACTTATTACTATTCCACTCGTGTCCGTTTCATCTTACGTTGTCGAAACGGGCTCTTTGTCTAGTCTTAATACATAATTCGCCTGCCTCCTCACTCACTCACTCACTCACTCACTCACTCACTCACTCACTCACTCACTCACTCACTCACTCACTCACTCACTCACGTCCATCCAAAGCCGAATGAGCAGTCACTTTCTGCGCACTCACTGACGTCAGTCCGAAGCCGAATGCGCAGTCGCCTTATGCGCCTCTGCCCGAAAAACCTTATGAGACCGAAATCCAACCCCAGCATCGCGGCAGGCGGCAGATTTAGCCTACACATTATACAACTGTCTTCAACAGGTACATTCATGACTTAAGCATTTCAATGTTCGTCTCACTTCCAACTTATACAAATGCCTCCAAAGAGAAAATTTGCTTCATCCGACGAACGTCCATCCGAAGCCGAATGCGCAGTTGCCTTCTGCGCACCCAACCCCAACATCACGGCAGGTGGCAGATTTAGCCTACGCATTATATAACTGTCTTCAACAGGTGCATTCATGACTTAAACATTTCAAAGTTCGTCTCACTTCCAACTTATACAAATGCCTCTAAAGAGAAAATTTGCTTCATCGCGGCAAGTGGCGGATTTAGCCTACGCATTTCGGGATTATTATTCTGAAATCCCAAATCCTTCTGCCCAGGCGTAGGATATTAGCCCCGATCACAGCCAACCCTCACACTCAAAATAATACGTAAGAACATATTATTATTAAGTACTTTCAGCGGGCAAGTGATGTGAAGGTGCAAGTTAAAGATGGGCCACATCAAGGGAAATTACTACCAAACAGTGAGAGTGTCTTCACAAAAAATGTAGTCTACAGAGAGATTTTACAACTTTAGTTGCATACTGACAGGCCTCCAGTATACAAACAAAAAACATTGTCATTGATAGCATGTCTTTTTTAAGTGTACAGTATTTTTTGCCGTGATAAAGTCATACATATCCCAAACCTCTTAGTTAATTATCATTACTTACATCACTTTCTTATTTATTTCTTACTTATCATTTGTTCTTCATACACTACTGACACAAACTCGTGCCCGTTTCATCTTATGTTGTCAAAACGGGTTTTTTGTCTAGTATTAGATATTACAGAGCTAAGGATCTCTGGCATAGTGCAAAATTTGGTGCCCCCACCCAAAAACAAGGAAAAAAGCATTCATGTCAAACTCGCTTCTCTCCTGTGTCTCTGCTGAAGCCAGAAACTATTCATATAAAATGTTTTTTTTGTCAAATTAAATTAAACCCATTCTGTGCATAACCAATTTGTTGCATTTCGGGAGAAAACTGCTGTGACGTTAGCATAGTGCGGAGACTCGCGATAGATGAAGGCCTGAGTGACAGTGACCTGTCACTGAGGTACAAGTAGCAGTTTGTTTCACAAGTTTCGGGAAGGCTGGCACTACATTATACAAGCCTGAGAATATTCAAAAATGTATGCAAAGGCTTTCAGAGGAGAGAATAAATAGCAACCCCATGTAAAAGACAGTGGCTGGTCTTTGGTTGATGGCAGAAAGAAAGAGCACAGTGGGAAGGACAACAGAGATTTTGGGCATGTAATACTGTTGGGTGTTGGTTCTGTATTGCTGCACATACATTTTCTTCTTTACTACACGAACCATAATCTAAATTTACTGTATGTTGTATAAAAAATGAAAAATACGGTCTAGTAAAAAAAAAAGAATGTGAAAATGTACTGGTTGTGATCATTTGGCTTGTAATTTATGTAATTAATTTCGGTTGGGTGAGGGTCATCCCCATGCAAGTGCTCACTGTTCATGAATTAATTCAAAACTTTTTTTCTAATGTAGCTAAAAATTACATTTGTATAATCATGTAATGTTGATGGTTAATTTTAATATTCACATAGGCATGGACACCTATAGAAAATGGATTACACACTGAGGTAGGGTTTTGATACAATAAACTTCTGACTCACTTTTACTGCCATATATTAGATCCAATTACAATTTGTGATAATGAGGTTTAAAGCATAATTGTTATTCTGCTGGATGGAAGCACCATGATGTTCCAACAATGATGGATGGATTAAAAGCCAGAAGTCTGTATAACCATCAGCATCAAGTGACTCCGTGCGAACAATAACTACAAAGAGGACTATTTCATTTATGTTAGGTAGAATGCCCAAAGGACTGGGCGGTCTCGTGGCCTGGAACCCCTACAGATTTTATTTTTTTCTCCAGCCTTCTGGAGTTTTTTTTTGTTTTTTCTGTCCACCCTGGCCATCGGACCTTACTCCTTTTTATGTTAACTAAGGTTGTCTTATTTTAATTTCTTATTTGTCTTTTATTCTTCTTTTCTTCATTATGTAAAGCACTTTGAGCTACTTTTTGTATGAAAATGTGCTATATAAATAAATGTTGTTGTTGTTGTTGTTGTCTAAAAAATACTTAATTATACTGTATTTGCTAATGCAGTTGCAAGTTAAGGCACGAACAGTGCAACACCTAGATTACAATACTGTACTAGACCAAAATGTATGGATATTCTGAAAAGCTCATACTAATTCTGGAGAACAATATAAATCACATAACTGTAATTTCCCTCTGAATGCGGCTTTAGATACAGTATGTTAGTGTCTCCCAAACCAAAAGTGATTAGAGCACAATGAAACTTGCATTGGTTTAATAAGAGTATATGAAACTTAGAATGCTGAAAACTAGAGAATAGATAGAGAGCAATGAAATAACGGTATGGATTGATAGTGACAAAAATCTCTTTTTTTGCTCATTTTGAATGCTATTGAATATTAACACTTTTTTTTGTTAAGATATCATGATTATGAAATGACTCATGCTGCACAAAGAATAATTTAGTTTGGATTTAATTACAGAAAACAATATTTCTCAGGAAGAGCAATCCTCTGAGAAACAACTGGAATATGTCAAAAAATACACCCAGGTCATTCTGAAATCCTGCATTCCATAAGCCTTCCTCAAGGTAACCTGGCAGAGCATCGCAATGGCCATCTCTGCCTTGAATCTGCCTAAGAAACAATGAAAAAAGTGCATTAATGATTTCTTTCTTCATAATAGTTAGCTTTTTTCATTGAATAGATAGATAATGGACAATCATCCATCCATCCATCCATTTTCCAACCCGCTGAATCCGAACACAGGGTCACGGGGGTCTGCTGGAGCCAATCCCAGCCAACACAGGGCACAAGGCAGGGAACCAATCCCGGGCAGGGTGCCAACCCACCGCAGGACACACACAAACACACCCACACACCAAGCACACACTAGGGCCAATTTAGAATCACCAATCCACCTAACCTGCATGTCTTTGGACTGTGGGAGGAAACCGGAGCGCCCGGAGGAAACCCACGCAGACACGGGGAGAACATGCAAACTCCACGCAGGGTGGACCCGGGAAGCGAACCCGGGTCTCCTAACTGCGAGGCAGCAGCGCTACCACTGCGCCACCCATGGACAATCATGAATATTTAAATTATCTTGTAATAATATCAATTTCTGTTTTTAAAAACTTACTAATATGAATACATTATATTTCAATACAGTAAACATCTCAGTGATTTTTAACAACTTGATTACAGAATGTCATAATAAGCTTTTGTTCTTCATAAAATCAACAAGATTAAGGCAGTAATTCCTTATCTGCATGTTTGGCAGATGTACATTTTTGCATATTTCCTTGTCTTAATCCTTTTTATGCAAGTGTTAGATTAAATTCTAATACCAGCAGATCATTCCCAGAGTCCTTTGTAATAATAAGCATAAAATAAAAAAGGCTGACCAGTTATACTTTTACTTTAACAGTAAAACACAATATAGTTGCCTTTTAAATTCACACTGTTTAAATAGTAAGACTTACAAATAAGACACGTGCAAAGCAAAAAAAAAAAAAAGGCACTGTCTGGTGCATTCACGTGTAACCGGCCTCAAATGTATGAGATTATCAGAAAGTGACAAGAATGTCACAGCTTTGAAATAAAGGATCCTTTCATGGATCACCATCTCTGATAAGCACTACCAACACATCCATTTACATTACTGATACATATCTTCAAAAATGTAGTATTTCCTTTGTTTTCTTATATTTTTTATGTTCTCTGAAGTAAGCACAAAATATGTTTTTAGTTTACATTTCACAATTTGTATGGCAGATGTGGGATGGAATGATTCAGAAAGAGAAATCTTGTCAAAAGGATAGTATATTTATTTCCAATAAACATCAATATGTTAAAATGACAGCTAATTGCCTTTCTATTTGTGTAAAAAAACTAACATTTTAGAAGCCAGCAGACAAAAACATTTAGAGATTGGGTGAGGATAGCTACCCACAGAGGCCAGTGCAGTGGACTAATAGACAGAAACACTCATAGATGGGGTGGATCCACCCTCACAGGATCTGGAAACCTGCATCACAGTGAATTTAAACAGAAGCACCACAATGACTAGACTAACATGTGGTAGGAACTGAGCAGTTAGAGCCTGTGTAAGGTGATCCCCAGGAGGATGGAAGGAATTAAGAGAGCTGAAGTACTTTGGGGAAGACGGAGTAGAAGCTAAACAGTTGGAGGGAGCTAGGGGAGCTTGTATGCTGTATTGAGGCTGAGGAGGTGTCAGGATCCAAGAGCTGAGAGAAATCATTTGCTGGAAAAGGGGATCATGAATGGTCTACAGATGTGCAAACAAGGACCTACAAGTCTGCAAGTGTGCAGAAGGTAGGGGACAAGGTGAGTTGAGTACTTCTTCTGGGTGGAGGCATTCCCTGTGGCCCCTAACAACACTGAAGTTTGCTTAGGTGTATTAGAATAAGCAGTTGCCTGTATTTAGTAGAACAATAAATATGCTAATTTGCATGGTGACTCTGTTTGGGTGCTTATTACAATATTCTTAAACCCTGTTAATTCAATAGATGGGGCCTAGCCAAGAAACACTGGGCACAAGGTAGAAACCAGCCCTGAATGATTTACCAGTTCACCAGATGACAAATTCATTCATACCCCCCCAAAAGTGGTAAAGTTTGAGGTGCAAGTTAACCTAATACTGACCTTTGGGATGCAGGAGAAAACAACTGTAGTACTTGGAGAAAAAACAAAATGGAAATAGGCAGAACGTACAAACTCCACACCAACAGTGGCTGGGGGAACCCAGGGCTCTGGATCTCTAAGGGATAGTTTATTTTTCACGCTCAGAACACGTACACACATGCATCATGGCTGCCATGTGTTACCAGCATTCTTTCGATGCATCTTCTGAGGAGCAGAATCTGCAAAATTATGGGTGGCGTGTGTGTTCAAGTTTTGGCACATGATGCCAGCAATGTTGTTAACTATTAACATGTGATAGTAAGCCGCAATGCCACTCCAACAGGATAACTCTGTGTGCTTTGATGTTTGATGCATGCGGTGAAGCAAATCATGAAACTTAAATGCTGACATGCAAATGTATTTGTGGTATTTTTTTTCATCCATTTCCCACATAGGTAATACAAGCGTCACATATTCCCCAGTGTAATGACTCGATACAAGTAAAGGTCTCACTTTTTTTTTTTTGCACTTTGGCAACAGCATCCAAATGCAAAGAGTTTTTATCTTTAACATCTTTCTTGCCTTAATTCACAACACAGTGAAATCGGACATTGTTTTCTCACCATGATGATGCCTCACACTGCATGCCACACACGCAAGTATAAACAGTACACTGCTTGCGTAGCAGCAGCATCTTCAAGTGCATGCATAACATAGTGTTAAGTATATCCCCAACCTAAGACAGCAATCCTAATCACTGCTCTATGTAAAATGCAATGGTAGCAGAGCTCCTTTCTATAGTAGGTTACCAGGTTTTCAAGTTGCACTTGTAAAAGTGAATGGTGTGATTTTTTTTAGTTCTTTCTAATAAAATTAAATTAGAACAGGAAATTACTACCATTGATGAATATAATAATACCTGTATCTCTAGTAATAACCTCAAAAAGTTACTCAAGAACATGAATACAATGTAATGGTTACCTATGTATAATATTAGTACTCCATCATATTGTAAACTCTCGTAATCCAGTTTACTACCTCCTGACTAATACATTTTTGATATCTAAATTTATTTTTTACTACAGTTTTAGGTTCCAATTGTTTTTTTTTTCTTGACCAGTCTGTTTCTCATTATGTACTCAAAGATTAATCAACTCTTTGAAAATATGATATTCCTTGATTTCTAAAACCATTATATTTTTAGTGGTTATTATTAAAGTGACAATGAATATACTAATCATTCCATTCACTCATATTTATTTTGGTGTTTTCTCATTCAAGGCAGAATCATAGGTGTTGCAGAGTTAAATTGTGGATATCCTGAGGTTTATTTAAGAACAATTTACTGCAAGTCATGGCAAGTCTTAGAATGATGTGAGAAACCCTAGGCCCTACATGAAAACAACACTAACAGTGAAGCACTGCAGTCCATTATTAGACCTCAGAAACAGGAACAATGCAGCAGTGTTGCTTACTCTCCAGCCACTAGGCTTCAAATATGTGGCATTACAAACTACGACACAGAAAACCCTTGCATTAATTAAAGTCACTTTTTTATTAGGTCTCCCACAAACACAAAATAGCTCACTGTTCTGTGCCTTTCGCAAATGATTTAATCTACTGCTCATAAAATCAAAAACTTCCAAGATAATTTTACATTTCTACAGTTTTTTGATTGCAAATATATATGAAACTTCTGGTCTACGTTTTTTAATTGGTCTTAGAGCCCATGTGGATGCAGAACTTAAAAGTTAATCTGTTTAAATTGTTTAACACTTCAAGGCTGGTCTTATAACATGTTGTATGAATCATTCAGTGGCATCTAATAGTTCTCATAAATCATTAAAAACAATTTGCTGCAATTGACATCACCAGAAAAATGTTGGTTCTGAGTGAAAATATTGTCAATTTTCCATGCAAACATATTTTTTATTTTATTGTTTTCTTGTGTAATGTGCCTTTACCTGTGTTTATATCCCAATGCTGCCTATGCAATTGGATTAATGCCCCCAGTCATGACTTCAGGCTGGCCTGTCACAGAGGCAATGTGACAACTCTGTTCTGTCGCTGAAACCTACACTGATGCTTCTAATCAACATGGCTGCTTCTTGGAAGTTATCCCAGCTTAGAAACCACCATCAGCCTCAATAATTTACATGTTGTCATTGGCCTGTGTACAAAGAGCAGCACGCAAATTGATTGTTATCATTTAAAGAGACAATTTTACAAGATATTTTATGGAGTTTTTCTTTTTTAGTTCCAGTAGAGCCGTCTTCCATTGTACTTTTATTGAGTAGTGTAGTAGTATAGCCATACAGAATGCAGAAAATGACCATACTTTATCTACAGATTTCTGTGATATATTACTGTTTAAATTAACAATAAATTATAAACAACCAAGAACATCAATGCAAGAGAACATCTTTCAAACTCTAGAGTTTCAATTAATGGTGGAGGTTGCTTTATGTTATTGATTATTTACTGGAAATGCACTGTATATTGTTTAAATGTTTATAAATGCTAAGATTGATTTTTTTCCAGTTCAGTTTATTTTTAACTCTTTTGGAAAAGACTGGCTTACATTCCATGTACAGAATCGTAAAAATAAAACACTAACTCTGAACATATTTACCAAAAAAAACAAGTAATGGATTGTGATGGGTTGCCAAGGAGGAAAAGGTGGCATGAGACAGAATCAGAGGCACTCAAAGACAGAGAAGGAGACAGGTCCAGAGAAAGAGAGAGGAGAGGATCTGAATAATGCTGATCCTCAGTCAACCGTTTTTACCAACTCAGAAAATGGTCGTATTTAAAGAATGAAAATGACCAGTAGATTAAAGTAGTTAAGGCAAGCCATGGTCAAAACTGAAAGTCAAAATGATCTGCCATCAGAATTGAAAAACACTAGCTAGAATGCAAAGACCAGAAGCCACAGCTAGAATTCTTAAATTTAGAAAATCAATAACAAAAAGATTGTAGTTCGCATGCAGTACTAGGAGTTACCCATAATCTCGGATACACCAGAAATGCCATAGAATCAGTCTGATGATTTCAAAAGGGGAATTCTGGGTAGGATTGCCAAATTGCTGATGCATTTGCACTGAAATGCTGGCACCCATAGAAAAAAAAGATGGTATTATGGTATAATGCTAAAATATTTAACTTTTCGAATTCACTATTAACTAAAAACTAATGTTAAACTCAGAATTCTAGGGTCCCAAAATTCCTAAATAGATGCATACGTTGTAAATAGTCATTTAGGAAAACTCACAAAAAATTAATACAATCTGCTGATCATAAGACCCTAATGTATATCAGTATGAATTTATGTCTGTTTTATGTTTAATTTGGATTTTTATTAACTTTGTGTTCCACTATTATTTTTCATGTTGTTATGTTATTTATAGTGGTTTCATCTGTTTCTGTATTTGTTTAAATGTTCATATGTTCTTAGTGCTTTGTGGGTGGTTCCCCAAGAGACAGAGCCACTCTGACGTCACAACTTCTTGCTATATAAGCCAGCTGAGTTGGCTCAGGAACCGGAGATCATTCATTTATAGTGGAGTTTCGGTACATATTTTGTTTCTGATTCAGATTTCTCAAGATTTCCAATTATTTCTCATTCTGTTTTGGGACTTGTTTGCTGTTTATTTTCCTTTTTAAACTAACCCTTTGACTGTTTTTTCCCTTGTGAGCTTTTTTTTTCAATTTTTTTGTTAACTAAATCTTCTGGCATTCTAGCTTTGAGTCCCTTACCTTATCTTTATGTTTTTTTTCTTAGATTAGCATAAGCTAAAAGGCATTTCTGAGAAGACCTTTGTGATAGGCCCTTTTTGCTTTTTTTTTAAACTTTGTTACTTTTCGTGCCTTTTGAATTTTGTTGTTTGATTTCTTCCTGCCTCCTAGTATTCTGGAGTCTTGCCTTGCTTGGTTCTGTCCTGATATTCCTCATTACCTGTTCAAATTCTCTCCCTGGAAAGGTTCACTAGAGCATGTATGTTGCAGCAGGTGTCAGGAAAGAGTCTGAATGTTGAAAGAAACTCTGAGAACCTCCAAGTTAGTGATGGACATGTCAGTTCTAGACAAATAGGACAATGTACCTATTTTAGAAGCAAAGTCTGCCAGTCGTTTCCCTTCAGGATAGCAGATGGCAATTCACGGTCCCTGTGTGTAAGGAATGGGACTGCATGACTCTTTTCAGCCATAGAATACTTACAAGACCTATTCATTTAAAGGCTTCGGGTGGTTTGGGTGCAGAAGCCTTAAAGTCACCAAATGGTCTCTTCCTCTAACCTAGAGTAGGTAGTTATGTACATGAATGCATATAGCCCTGGCAATGTTTAAAGCTGTTTTCAAGCTATAGGCCCAGTTAGCTTAGAATCAGGAGGTGAGTTGGCCAAAAGCTCACTAGTCGGGAGGAAGAGACATTGGAATTATGACTCAGATAGATGAGAGGTAAGAAAAGGGAGTTCTTTACTGTGGGTGAAAGTCAGCAAGTGTTAGATGGAGTTCACCAACCTCAAAGATTAGGCCAAGAGAAGCTACAGGTTATGTTCTTTTGTCTTCTGTAATTTCTTTACTTTTAGTAATCATAACCTTTTATTTATTTCCAATAAGCACAAAAATTTTGATGTTATTCTGGTGGTGCATATGTGTTGTAACAAAAGGCGCTATATGGGCGCCTGACCCGACACAGACTCACACCAGAGGCACGTTAAAGTAAATAAACTTTTCATTTTCTTCACCTGTGGGACACATCTTCCCCGTAATCCTCATAGGCACAACACAGTCCCCAATACAAATAAAACACCACCAAAACCCACCACACACTTTCTTCTTCTTCCACCACTTCTCCTCCTCCAAACTTTGTCCTCCTCCTCCTCCCGACTCTGGCTCCTTGAGTGGTGACTGCTGGCCCCTTTTATAGTTCACCCAGAAGTGCTCCAGGTGCTTGATTGCCGAGTTTCGGCTACACTTCCGGGTGTGGTGAAAACACTGCCCATAAGGGCTCAGGCGTTCCATCTGCAGCACCCCCTGGCATTGCCTGCAGGACCCAATAGGGCTGCACCCAACTCCAATTCCCATGGAGCCCTGCAGGAAACCAAGGCACCGCTCCAACCCAGGGGGGCAGCCATCTAGCATCCAGGGGAGGTATTGCACTGTCCAGGGCTGGTCCCCCTTAATATACGGTGAAGGGGTGTCCCGGCCAGGCATGGACCCCAGCCGTTCGCCACAGTGTATATATAAATGTTTGTTAATGTAGACAGTGCTCTTTTTTTAAAGTTTTGTTAAAACTCCTAATGGCTGTCATCTAATAAAAAACAGTAATAATTAAATGATGATAACAAAAATACAATGATAAGACAGTAATGATGAGGATGATGTCGTAATGTGGTGCTGTGTCACATATCCAGAATTCCCAGCCCAGGATTTGTGTGAAATGAGAGCTTGTTCTCTGTGTGTGTTTCTTGTTTGTTTTTATTTATTTGTTTGTTTTGTTTTTGCCAGCTGCTCTAGTTTTCCTCCTGTTTTTATTTGTTCTATATTAACTGGCAGCTCTAAATTTCACCAGTTGAAGAGAGTACATGTGTATGGTGGAAGGCCCTGCATTCCTACTTTGTTTCCAACACTGTCAGTGTGAGCTACACACCTGGCACTTGGAAAATGGATAGATGAAAGTGAAGTACCATTGAACTAAGTTATTTGAACAGATACTCCATTGCTCTGTGATATCATCAAACGCGGTGATCTGTTCAAATACATTTGAAAATAATTTTAAAAACATGACTGGATCAGTCACAGATAATGTCAGTTTTATGATTCAGTCAGTACAATAGAATGTGATTTCAAATAACTCTGAAAAAATGTTTCTCAGCTTGACTAGAATAGCTCTACAATATTTGTCAGTTGCCAATTTCATCTTACTTCATAATTTGTAAAGGCAGTTTTTCATGTAACATCCTCAGGCATCAATCCATAAAAAACTAGCTGTCACTGATTATAATTCAAAAGCAACACACCCTGCACTGTCTTTCTGGGAATAAAAATGACATTTAGGATATGTGCCTGCAAATTCTTTTTTTAAACATGTGTTACTGAAGCTACAACTGAGTAAATCTGTTATTGCACATGATTCTTTAATGCTCTACTTTCAATTTCTACCAAACAAGAAATTTGCCTTTTGCCTGCATTTCCTTTGTGGTTGATGTGTAGATGTGTGACCCTTATGAGTTAGCATAATGTAGTTATCTGGTCAAATATCAATCCCATACCACCTGGAGGGATATGCTGTTGTGGATCAAAACTTGCGTATGCATTGTTTTTAAATTTATTGTAGTTAGCTTTACTGTTGAGAATCTTTGTAGTGCTGGTTTCCATAAAATTTGTTAGTCTTTGTGTATTTAGTGGGTAATATTTATTGGTTTTGCTGAGTGTGGTAGCAAGTTGTATGTAGGATCCTGAGTATTACAGAGACAAGCAGTAATCCTTGGGAAAATAAATGCACAGGTGACTAGCATTGCCCTCAAAAGAGCTGTTATAAGTTTTCAACTTTTTCTGGACATAAAATTGTTAAGTCTTACAATACCAAAACGTCATGATGTGGCAGAAGTACAACTACTGTACAAAACAATCAGAGAGGTCAAAAACCTCTAAAATAATAGAATAATAAAATAAATAATAATAATAATAATAATAATAAAAAATAATAAAACATTTACAACAATGTTGTACAGAAGGGTATCTCTGAAAATACAATGCATTGGACCTTGAATCAAAACGGCTACAGCAGCAGGAGATCACACTGAGTTCTCCTGCTGCAAGCTAAATACAGGAAGATAGGCTGATTTCTGTCTAAGATTAGATTAGGTTAGGGAAAGAAAAAGGCACACAGCAGCAGAAACATAAAAAACAAGAATATGGACTCACAGGACAGATAATACATCCAAGGAATCAATTGATAAATAAATAAATAACTCAATTAGTACATTGGGTGTAAGCATTGAATTGCCTGATAGCAATGGGCAGAAAGACCCCCATAGGGGCTTCTTAGCACACAGTGGTGGAATGAGCCTGTGGCTAAAAGTGCTCCAAGAGAGTGCCTGATGGAAGGGATTTTTCATAATGGAACCCAATATTTCCATCATCTTCTTTTCCACAGCAGATTCTAGCATGCCCCGGGTTCTTGACTTCAACTATAACATTCAGTGAGCAGGGTTAGAATTAGTGTGGGGGATGTTTTCTCTCTTTTTATTACAACAAAGTGGCAAAATTAAATTCTTGCTTTTGAAAAAGTAATCCAATTTTTTAGATTATTTTAATGGCCTTTTCATGTTTAAGTAGTTCTTCGTATTTAAATTGAACATAAATAAAATGCCTTGTTAGTAAATTTGACTTAGCCATGTCAGTGTAAGGTTAGGAAATGTTTGGAATTCTTCCGTGCCATTATTTAATATGCCAAGTTTTGATAATTATCTCAGAATTCTCTTATCACAGATTATGGCATTACTGTTCTTTTTACATGCATCGGTTATATCTTTCTTTGGCTTCAGTTCATTACACTGCGTTAGTAAACTCTTTCTCTATCTTTCTACTCTGGGCAGAAATGCTCGGATATACAGTTTTTCAAAACAGGCTTATAAAACGCCAGGTGTAAGTCTTGTAATCTAACTCTGGGCATTGCACAATGCCAGGAAGCATCCTACCGTATCCAACTGTCTTGGATTGGTTTTCGTCACACAGTTTGTGGAGTCTGCAGATTAATTCTGCAAGGGAGAAAAACACAAAGTCAGAGGCACTGGATATGAAAAAAGATAAATCCTGGACTGAAACAAAGCAAAAAGAAGACAGCAATGAGGGTGTGCTGTGTTACTGCTATGTGATACTTCACATTTATAGACTTAGCAGAAAAAATCTACATTTGCCAACTCACATGTAATCATAATTTACTGGTGGGTTTTATATTTCATTTCTATTTAATACATTAATGGGTGTTGAATTACATTTACTTAGCATCACATTTATTTTCTGGATAAGCCAACACACTACTGTGTAAAATCGGTGGACACCATTGACAAGCGGCTAGAAGCCACTTTGTTTTCCTTTTTGAAGTATAAATAGCTTGCAGTTCAACATATAAAACTGTCATCTTATGATATACACTGGAGCCCACTCTGTGAAAGTGAATCAGTAGGGTTTTGACATTGGTGCTTATTTGATACATTTCCTGCTTCTTTCAGATAGTAACTGTGACATCCCAGAGTGTGAGTTGGAATCCATGCTCGAAGCTTGAATTTGATATTAATCAACACTCTCACGGCTGTTTTAAATATCACCAAATTCAGCTCAGTTTAAAAAAAAAGTAAACCCCACTCCTAATTTTTATCAGGGAAAAATGAAATTGGTGATGTTACTTTGGTTATTGTATATATGTACACATGTTTATTTTTGTATACTGCATCTCCTCCTACTAGTGAGGGGGGATCGTAGGAAGTCCTCTCCTAGACCTGGACTCTGTATATGCTGGAAGGGTGCAGAAGAGGGCCAAATGTATAGCTGCGGATCTCACCCATCTGGGAAATGGACTGTTTGTACCACTGCCTTCGGGAAAGCGGTACAGAAACATAAAAACATGCACCAGCAGACTGAAAGACAGCTTTTTCCCCAGAGCTGAGAAGTCCATCTGCACCTGCTGATACACACACATACGTCTTGTAGAAGAGGCACTACGCAGGCGCCCGACCCGGCACAGAAGGACACAGAGGCACATATAAAACAAGGACTTTTTATTTTCTTCTTCACCCGTGGGCGCACGTCTTCCCCGTGACCCACAGGCAATACACAGTCCCAAAAGCACTCTTTCCACACAAAAACAGTCCTTTCTCTTCTCCCACCCAGGCACCACCACTCCTCCCAGGCAACCTTGTCCTCTTCCTCCTGATTCTGGCTCATGAGTGGTGGATGCTGGCCCTTTTTATAGCCCACCCGGAAGTGCTCCAGGTGCTTGATCACCTGTGGCTAATTGCACTTCTGGGTGGGGCTACAGAGATGTCCAGGTGGGTTCCTGGCTCCATACAGCACCCCCTGGTGGCCACCCCAGCTCCCCACAGGGTTGTGGAGAACTCCATCTCCCAGGAAACCCTGCGGGAAACTGAGGCACCATCGTCAGCCAGGGAGGCTGCCACCAAGCGTCCCGGGGGAGGTAGTGAGATGTCCATAGCTGCTCCCCTGGAACATATACAGAAGGGGCATCCTGGCCGGGCATGGTCACAGTCTACATCTACCCCTAACCTGCCCCCCTGTAGACATGCACACGCACTTTCCCTCGTAATCAAACACACACACTCGTATTCCTCCCCTGCAGACCCACACACACAGATCACTAGTCTCTGCAGGCGTACTACCTCAGGAAAAGTCTGGATTTGATAATGTTTAATTGCTGCTGTCTTTTATACTTATTATGTTTATTTTATTATTTATACTGTATTGTGTATTTTAAGTATTCTGCCTTGAAGCCGAGTCCTACCAACAAAAAATGTTATGTGTATGCATAATGACAATAAAGAATTCTACTCTACTCTACTCTCTAGTGTGATCCTCCTATATTTTATAAATTCTCTTATGTTAGTACAGAATAATACAGAGCCTATCCCAGCAGAATGTGGCAATGACAAAAACCAAGCCTGTATGGGACACAAATTCATCAGCAACTTACATTTTATTTTACTTTTAAATATTCACTAATAAAAAGATCGGGGTCAATTTACAGGTGGTACTATTATCATTTTTTTTTTCAAACATATTAATCAGTATTGATTTGTTAGGTTTTTACATGAACATCTCTGGGAATACTGGGTGACTATTGCAAACCAACAGACCAACTCTGTATTAATGGTTGCAAGCTGGTTAGGTAATGGATGGATGGATAAATAGATGGATAAAACAATTTTCTATTGATGAAAGTGTGCTTTATAAGAATAAAGTGAAGTGAATTAAATTGAGATGATGTTAACGCATAGTAATTATGACAAAAGTGCAACTTTTTGTATTGTTTAATTTAAACGTTCTCTGACCAAGTCAGTCATATTATAATTCCAAACACTACTAAGATTGTTCTATACTTTCATTTCAGTCATCACACTGGTTAGTTAGTGAAAACCACAGGATACTTTGTTGTCAGAGGACAGATGAAGTAACCCTGTTACTATTCATACACAGTGGCTAGTCTGTAATCAAACTGTCTCAGATAAGAACCTACCCATTTTTCAGCTGGATGTTAACAATGAATTTTGACAGGATCTTTACAGACCATTAAAACATAATATCAAATTCGAATTAGCAATCTTTTGACATTTACTCATGTTTAATTCTTGTCTTTCTATGAAAACTTTAGTGTTAGTAAACAAATTGTGAGATCTTGTTTATTTAGAATGTATGCACAAGAACTATTACCTTTCAAATACATTACAGTCCTGGACAGATTTCTGTAATCATTTACACTCTGTACTATCAGTGTGCTTAGTACTACAGACTTGCCCGTCCAAGATTTCTAATTTTATTGCCAGCCCTAACAATATTTGTTGTTTTTTTGACATTTACTTACTTAGCAGACACTTTCATCTAAAGCGACTTACAAATCAGTCTGGGGTCTGCTTTGAAACAAGTGTAACAGAACAAGGTTATAAAAATCAGCCATCACAAGTGAAGAGCTCTAAACCAACAAGAGCAACACAAACTAGTTTTCTGTTCTTAGCTGATAAGAGCCTAGCATCAAAACAGTTATCATTAGGAAGATAGTCACATTTTCATTGTCCTCTATATGTCCATATTGCTTTGTCTGGTATCTAACCGTATCACAAAAAGACAAACTCTGTGTCAGGCTTTTTGATAACTATAAATTGGGCCAGTATTAACAAGTATGAGTATATTTTACTGTTTACTGGTGTAACAGGTGTCTGGTCACACTTACAGGTAATCTAACCTAGACACCATTAAAATATTCGACTACGCCACCCAGTTTTATAAGAGACTGGGAACTCCTGAAATTTACCAATAATAGCACACAGGTTTCTTTAAATTGGGCGGTGAGTAAACACACAATCAAAGACACAACAGTAATTTCAGAAAAAAGCAACAGTAAGTTCTATTACACAAGACAATATAAGGTACATTAAAAAGATAAACGAACATAACAAAATCTAAATATATCAAGAATTAATTTTCTTTTTTTAAAAAAGGAAAACACACAGTCCACACTCTAAAAGTCCGTTAAAAACAAGAATTGGAGGATACAACCTTTAGTGGTGCAGAGTCCAAGTTGCTCACTGTGTTACCCCAACACTTAATTGTTCAACTGTCCACGGATGCACTCTGTTCACCAGACACTCGTTTCCCAACAGAAGTTTTGTCATAACATTGAATCCCTGTCAGCGTCACTTCGTCGTTCCTTTTTTTTCCAACTCTGGCTCCTTGTGTTGCTGTGACCTAGGCACGCCTCTTTTCTCGTCTGCCAGCTTTGCTTGGTCCTCTCATGCGGCTTCCCTCTCTCGCTGGACCCACAACTGGCGTCTCCTTGTTGAGCTGTCTCTTCCTCCCTGGAAGTAAATGTTGCTGTCCTTGTGCCTCACATCGTGCCAGTCAGGTACCCTTGTCTGCCTACGAGCCCCTGTGCTCTGTCTGAATGTCTTGGCAGCATTCTCAGCGGACTGTTCCCCCTGCCTTCTGCTGCCCAGGAGTTTAAATCTCCTTCAGTCCCTGCTGTTGTCAGTCCTGGACAATCAGTTTAATCAATGGCACATCTAAATTTCCTGGGTTTAACAATTAATGAAAACACAAGTTAACAAAATGTATTGTTACCAACCATTAATGAGTACAGATCTGCTGATTAGAAACCAATATTGTCAAACATGTTAATTTCAGGTAAATACAGACATCCTCCAAGGAAGCAGCAGTTCTTTTATCACAACTTGGTATTTGTTTGTATACTCAACCAGCCAGACTTCAATGCGGTGACTCCGTTGCAAGACAGCAAATACCTACACAGATAACCCTGACACAATCAGTAACTGGATTATCCAGGAAATCGAAAAACAAGGTCCCCTTCTGACACTGGCACGGCAGCGTGTGCATAATGCTGCAAGGATATGTGTTTTCAAAGAGAAGAGGGTTTTCTGAATACTCTTGCTGTCATTACTTCCATAAAGTTGTGCAGGTTATGGTTGATTGGTGGCTTTGAGTTGGTCAAGTCTATGAGAGTGTGGCAAGCGGCCGGCATCCATGCCCAGCCGGGACGCCCCTGCACACTATATTCAGGGGGAGCGGCCTTGGACACTGCAATACCTCCCCCTGGACGCTAGATGGCTGCCCCCCTGGGTTGGAGCAGTACCTCGGGTTCCTGCAGGGCTCCCTGGAAATTGGAGTTGGGTGCAGCCCTGTTAGGTCTGGCAGGCACCGCAAGGGGTTGGTGTGTTTGGGATTCCTGAGCCCATATGGGCAGCATATTCGTCACACCCGAAAGTGCAGCCGGAACTCGGTGATCAAGCACCTGGAGCACTTCCGGGTGAACTATAAAAGGAGACAGCAACCACCACTCAGGGCCAGAGTCGGGTGGAAAGAGGACGAGGTTGACTGGGAGGAGTGGTGGTGCCTGAAGAAGGGTTTTGGTTACTGTAAGTGCTTTTTGGACTGTGTATTGCCTGTGGGGTTCACGGGGAAGACGTGCCCCACAGGTGAAGAACAATAAAAGTTTGGAGTGTTTGACACATGCCTCAGTGTGAATCTGTGCCAGGTCGGGCGCGTATATAGCGACTTATTCACAGAGAGTACGGCCAAGTATGCCCTGTCCGATGTTTCTTTCTTGATTGCATCAAATGTCTCCAAGATAGGCTCCAACTCCTGGCAGCCAAGAATAGTTTAGAACATAGGTGAATGGATGAAAAAAGCATTTACATTATTTTAAAGGAAGATATTTTTTATTTTGAATAATGTGGCCACTTGTAGCTAGCCTGACACTCCCAAACTATAAACATCAAGCTAAGACTTCTTAGTGAGAAATGGAGAGAAACACAGGAGAAGTGGATTACTTTTCACACTTGTCATCTATGCACAAATTGCCTGTCTTCTTCAGTTAAGAATGTTGTTCTGAAAGAGCCTTGGCATCCAAAATAACACAACTTTATATTATTTAGCAAGACTGATTATTATTATAAGAAAATAAGTAGTTTATTGCTGTACCATTGACAGTTGCAAGGAATTTGATTTGATGACATTCATACAAATAAAACAGTAATACTGTAATATTAGACTGTTTTCTTTAATTTATGCTAGACTTAATGCATTTTTCTCTGAACATTTGCATTTTTCTTTTAAAGTTTTGAACCTGCAGAATTTATTTCTGTTACCTCTCATGATATGGACTTACAGTAAATATACAGTATGTTATTATCGTGGTTTTATATTGCCGCAACTATTCTGTAGCCCTTTTGCTGTGATTTGACAGCCAGGTGTTAGGAGGCTTCTTCTCAGGTCTGCCTGGGTTTCCTCTCACATTCCAATTATTATAGTTTAGGTGGAAAGGTGACATTAAATTGGCCCAAGTGTATGTGTTTGTGGAGTGTGCATGTGTGTCTTCACCCAGCAAAAGACTAACACTCTGTCCAGGGATTGCTCCTGCCCTGTGACTTATGCTTGCTAGGATAGACCCCAGCCACCCGCAACCCTGCTCAGGATTAAGTGGTCTTAGAAAATGGTATGGCATGGCCTAGCCTGGTATATTAGGAGACATGTTCCCGGAAGTCACACCGGATGACATCATTGTTGTGACTGCATTTAAACTGGTGTCATACCCCTATATATTGTCTAAGATTGTGGTTAAATTCACTCTTTTTTTCTTTTTAAAAGCAATATTTAATGAAATCTGGTTCTTTAAAACTTTTGTCTCTGAATTTGTGACTCTGATTTTGGTTTCCCGTTTTGACTTTAATGCTCATTAGTTTGATCATTTGGTAATGACCCCAGATTTTCTTCTTGACTACATCTCCTGATCCAGCAAGTTCTGTTCCTGCCCGCTTATTTCCACATTATGGCAAGATAAGGACAATATTTGTCATCACTTCACAACAACCCAAACACATCCAATTAAAAATATATATATATATAGTCCTCAAATTAGTGTAGACTAATTTTTAAGTTAATATAGGTAAGTTTCTTGCAATGCCCATATCATGGCCAAGAATTCTTTTGAAATCTCATAATTTTGTTCTTGATTGGCCTAAGCTGTTTTACCGCATGGAAGTTAAGCAAACAGAGGGTAGGCAGGACATGACAACAGAACAAAAATCTTAATTTACATTTATATCTGCAAAAGTAAAGGGAATCAGTTGTGGGAATGTATTAAGACTGATGCTGGAAGCAGAGTATAGTTCTTTCTCTACTTGGTTGTTCTTGACAGTATATATTTCCATATCAAAATGTGACTGATAAGGTCAAAATACATTCAGTAGTTGACATATAAAAATGGTTATTACTTTACATTTGGAATTTGTTCAATTGTCCCAGAAAGGCTATTATTTGGTGACTGTTTTAGCATTTGGGAAATGAAGGTCTTTGAGAATTTGAAATTCTTCACTACATCACCAGTCTGGCCATTAACATATGAAGGTGAGAACAAAGCTAGGTTAAGACTCCACTGGGCCCCTGGTGTAAAAGTTCAAAAGGCCCCCCCACAATTCAGCTCACTACCCCACTAGGTACACATATATAATCACACTTTTTGAACACCACATATGTCAGTAATAAATGAGGTACAAGGATTGAAGTAGGAAAAAAAAAATCGAAACAACAATTATTCCTATTTTCATAAACGGGATGCAACTCAAAGTGCTTTACAAGATGTCAAAGAAATAGTTACAAGAAAAGAAAAACAAATTAAAATGAGATAAAAATAATAATGAGTAAAAAAATTAATATAAAAGTAGAGTTCTTTTACATAGTACCAGTTTTTAAATTTCTAAAGATGAGTGTGATGATAAGGCCAGGGATTAATATGACGGGGAAAAAAATAATATCAGCAGGGGTTCCAAGGCCAAAAGACCACCCAGACCACACAACATGTAGTAGGATCATTGGCATTAGCACAAAGTCTTGAAAGGAGGCACTGCAGTGTATGGAGGATGGTGTGCAAACCAATACAAGGTAAGCAGAGCAAAGTAAAGAAATTTTATTCAGATTTATGCACACATACAACTCGTGAGAATTTTCTTGCAGGTTCCAATTTTATTTTTCCTTATTGGAAAACTCCACCTACTCAGTAATAACTTGCATTATTACCGTATTAACCTATATAACACTTTCAGAAAATAGATATCACTACACCAACACAATTCACCTACCTGCAATCACTTTAGAGATGCTTCGGTGCTGCTAAGATCCAAAAGTCTGAGTGTGTGGATAATGACAAGTCTCCTTAAGGATCCTGGCTTGAATGTTCTCTCAGAGTTTGGGGAAACTGAGGAAGTGGGGATGTCTAGGCAGTGAATGATGCAGATGGGAGCATGTGGAGCTGCATGGCAGTTTCTTTCATTACAATATGTATGCATATTCATCTGTTGTTAAATCTAACTCCAAAAACGAAGCTTCTTATAATAAATTAAAATCCCGGAATGCATCTACTTCGGTAACAGATATTACTGTGGTTTACTGTTTAATGGTAACTACATCAAAATAAATACATTAATTTTTCAACTACACTCGATGTATTTAATATTTATTTATAGCCTATTGTATATTTTTCTCTTATGGTGTAATATTTTTATTATTGATTTCTAATGCACATACGTAAGCAAATAATTATCCCGTAATTGGATGACCTTGAACTTAACAAGAACCTAATGATGATTCAGTGTTTCAGTATTCCAATATTCTTTTATTAAATTCAGCAATCTTTCCTTATTCCTTAGATTCTAAGACTTTTTTTATGTCATATATCAACTTAAAGCAAGTGTGACAGTTCACCTATAAACAATTTAGGACTTGCAATGACAACTGAGCTCCCAGGTCTTAACAGCTAACAGCTAGACTAAAAAAATAAAAGAAATTCTTTGTAAGGAAAACATATGTTGGAGGAATTTTTTTGAATTATTCTTCAAATGATTTTTTTGCTTAGTGTAACTACTAAAATAGTATATCAAAGCAGAATTTAATAAAGAGCAACTATTTTTTAAAAAGTAAGGCAAAAATTTTCAGTTGTTTATATTTTTTTAAACTCCATCTATACATCTGTTATCCAATGTATTATCCCCAGTCCTCTATTAAAAAACAGACTCTGAACTAATTTACAAACATTAATAGGGAACTCCCATTAGTATTGCTGGCCCTTTGGTCCCTCAAAGTCACTACAGAACACTACCTTACACCCTGTGCAATATGTGTGGACTCTTCAACAATGCTAGATGGGAAACAGCCTGTATGGAGTACACAAGTATGTCTTTGTTGTTGTGGTAGTGAAGTGTAGGGACACCTGGGCATGCTAGAATAAGGTCAGCTTACATCTATGTATCTTTATTTATTGATTCATTGACTGGCTACATTATTTGTCTTATGAGTCTATGATTGTTTTTTATGTTTCTGTTGCTGTATGCATCTGAATGTCCCCATGGGATTAACAAAGTTGATTTAATTTAATCTAAATTGTATGGACAAGTAGATAGATAGAACTTTATTTGGCCCCATGGGGGAATTTGGTGTTTTGCTGAAACTCTTTAGATAGATAGATAGATAGATAGATAGATAGATAGATAGATAGATAGATAGATAGATAGATAGATAATTGTAAACACACACACTATAGTCTGATCCCACACCAGAATGACTAAAAAGGAATAAAATTAAAGAGAAAGACAAACTTTTGACTTGGCTGTCACAATCCCAGTGAGGCATTATGCAGAGGTATTGCTGTTGGTAAAAAGGAGTCCCAGTAGCATTTCTTGACACACTTCTGCTGAATAATTTGTTGACTAACCAAGGAAGACTAGGGCTTCTACATAATATTCAGGACCCTTGAAGTAATTCTGAAAGTTTATACCTGAGGCTTAACAGACCCTTCTGGCACATGGTCATTGATGATCTTTTACCTGATTCTTGATCTGCACATTGTTTTGGATTGTTGTCATTTACTTTCAGGTTACAAATTATACATTTGCTTACTATTTTTCAATCTCCTGTTTTTTTCTTTTTTACCCATTTTAGTGTGGAGGCTCCTTTTGAATTCTCTTCACAAAAGAAGGCCAGAATTACTGAAACTAAACCAAGAAGAATAGGTGTGATATTGATTTAGTAGAGCTACCTGATGATCAGCTTGTGCTGCATAAACAAGTTCACTATAGAAGCACTTGCTATTCAGCGTTTGACTGATGAAATAATAGGGTTAGCTGTATAAATAAATTACTGCATTCCATACACAAAGGGTGGCTGAAAGTAATTGTTTAGTGGGCCAATTTGAATGTGCTGAGGGGAACCCAGATCTAAGAAGTTTAGGAAGGCAGCTTGTGACCTTGGGGAACATACTACACCCTTTCAATTAGAAGTTTACTTTTATTGTTCATTTTTGGGTATTTTAAAGTGTGGTGCACAAAGCAAAGATATATGTCAACTTTTCTTGAAATGAATGGGCCCAAGCCAGGTCATAAATTACTCATAGGACATTGTTTAGATGTGCCTGTCAAAATTGTTTTGACTATTTGGCTTTGACTGACTCTAGTGCAGCAATGAATTTCATTAGTGCATTTGTTAATTTATCAATTAAAAATGTTTTTTTAAATCCCATTACAAATGAAAATACAATTTTTCTCTGTTTATGGAGGTCCAGTCAGAAAAGGTTGCATGGCATTCATCACTTCCACTAATGCTGCTATTGCTCTGCAGACAGGTTATCTCCATTTGTTTTTTTTTCTTTTATTTGGATCACCAGAATCAAAACTCAATTAGGTTTTTCATGGCTACTGCAACATTCTCAACTGTTTGAGTTGATTTTTTAGAGATACTATTGCTTCAATTTGTGTCTGAATATAATTAAATCTGTATTTTGACTAATGTATTGAGCGCAGTTGTTTTGTTTTGTTTTGTTTACTTTCCAGGAACAATTCTTTCCATCAAATTTCTTCTACATCCATGCACAGTTTATTCTAAAAAACTGATCCTTATTAAATAAAATTATAACACAGAAAACAGTGAATTATTGTTCATAAAACTATACCTTGGAAGAGTGCCATCATTAGTTCTAGGGTATTGAGAGTCACCTTTTAATTTTTAGGGACCATACCAATTTTAGTTAACAGAAGACCATGGGGGTATTTTTCGTACGTCGCTTAAATCATCCGAGATCAGGTGCCTCATCTTGGATAAGTTAATGCCAGTGACACTCATCCGAGATAGGTCAATTTTTCAAATGCAGAGGTGTTGTAGATTAGTCTAGCTTGATCTAATCATACGAGATGAATGCACGCGCCCGTGCTGAGTGAAAAGCCCATATATATTGAGTCTAGAAAACATGATCAGCAAGTCTTTGATAGGCTGTAACAAAATGACATTAGAACGAGCGCATTTTTTTTTCACACACGCGGCGCAAGACCTTTTATTCGAAGGACATGAAGAATTTCAAGATTTAATATGCACAAGGGGTAACACTGCAAAAGCAGCCCAGACCAGAAAAGACAGCTGGCAAAAAGTGGCCGACAAATTAAACGCTAAGTAGTGTGCATTGTACTTACTGAATGCAGCACTTCATTTCCTATGTGCCAGATTAATTATTATTTAATATGTCATAATTCCAGATCAAACGTGAGCACAAGGAGAACATGGGAACAGGTTAAAGTGAAGTACAAGAATATACTTCAAACTGGTAAATATTGGTATATAACTATTTAAAGAATTGTTGAGATAAATAATCATATATAATATAAAAAACATTAATTTTAAAGCTAATAAGAAGGCAGACAAGCAAAAAACAGGTGGATGTCCACGCGGTCAAGACCTAACCCCTGCAGAAGAGTTGGCTGTCCAGCAAAATGCCCATCGCCCTGTTTCTGAGGGTATTCCAGGGGGAAGCTCCTCCTCAAAACCAGTGGCAGGATGCAGTGGTCACTTCATTTCAGGTAAAGGATGGTCATTGCATATATTTGTCCTCCATGTGTGCCATAGGTATGTTCCATATAGCCCTCTTTTTTGTTGGGTCAGTTGCAGGGAATGTCATATCCCTTGAACCTGTGTCTGACCAATGAGATTTTGACGAAGGTCAAATATCTGATGAAGACACTGTGTCTGATTATTCATCAGGAGGAGAGGTACATTTTCCAAATAATGTTTGATCAAACTCCACTCTGATCAGTCCCATGTGCCCCAATCACATTTGGAAATCCTGGTAATGAGAATGTTAGGCTGATTGAGATTCTCATGGAACTGTGGGTGTTTTAGCCTGTGTATTACCTACCTGCAATGGCATGAAACGCCTTTTATTGTCTGCACATGCAGGTGTCCAGGAAACACTATGAAAACCCGAAGGAAATATTTCAGAGCCAAACAGACTTTACAGATTGCCTGGCAAACTACACTTTTAGTTAGATTTTCCGCATCACCTACAGTATATAAAAAAGTGCCGCTTGTAAAAAACCTCAAAGCAATGCATACTGTCTGTGTGGTTGTGAGAACCCGACTTTGCCTAGTTTGACTTCGAATATAAGGTGCTAATAAATCTTTGAGGTACAATATTCCCCCTCGGCTAAAGCGGTATCTTTCGAAAAGAATTTCCTCCAGGAGCAATAAAGGATCTTGCCGATCGCGCAAAACCCTCTCTATATGAAATTCTCTTCGTATAATTTGCACACCAATATCAATTGGTCGCTCATTCATGAACGGCGAAGCCATGACTGGATGACTTCCACGCACCGTCACTGATTACGTGTGTAAACTAATCCTTGTTTACGTAGAACAAGCCTGCTCTGAGCAGGTTTGAGGATTAGGATGTGTTGCTATGACAACACTTCCAGCAAGAGTTTCGAAAAACCGACAGATCCAGGATCAGGCCAAATCGTCAGAAATTACACCCGGCTAAACGACTAATCCATGTACGAAAAATAACCCCCAGAAGTAGAATAAATGCTAGACAAGCTGTTTTATTTTTAAAACTTTGTATTGAGAAAAAAAACTGGCTAGGATGCCCTTGTTATGTTTTAATGTCCTTATGTTTCTTTCACCCTTAAAGTGTGCATTCTCTTTTTGAATCATACTTCACAGGTATATAATAAACCTATAACTCAAGCAACATTATAATTGTATGATGGAAAATTTGGTCAGTCCAGCTGCTGATGTCAAGAAGGAGAGCAGAGATACAACAACAACAACAACATTTATTTCTATAGCACGTTTCCATACAACAATGTAGCTCAAAGTTCTTAACAAGATGACAAACAGAAAGTTACAAGAAAGAAAAACGATTAAGATTAGGCAGTAATATTAAAGAATAAGTAACAGCAAAGCGAGGTAAGATCAGATGGTCGCGAGGACAGTAAAAGCAAAAAATAAAAAAACTTCAGTTATGCAGGAGATAAAAAGCTAAATCTACAGGGGTTCCAAGGCCAAAAGACCTCCCAGCTCCTACTGGGCATTGTACCTAACATAAAAGTTTCTAAATCAGTCCTCTTTATTTTCATGCTTCATAAGATGAAGTTGGTCTCATGGACAGCGGAGACACCTGCCTTCATTCCATCATTTCAGGGGACTTTGATCAGGTGGTGGTGGCACAGATCTAGAACGTTTAGCGAGTCTCAAAACACTTTATAGAAAGATCTGTCTCTAAGAGGTCCCTGCACTGCAGCAGACTGGGAGCAAATTAGATGTTTAGATGTAGTTTAGCAGTTTTCAGTATTTCTAGTCAAATCAAAATTCTGTTTGGGTTTGATAATTTTGCCTTCATTAGGAAAAGTTTTTATTATTATTTTACCATCATCTTTGACTGGACTGGACTAATTTCATGAAGCATGCTCCTGTATCGCTGATGCTGTGATGTCTGATGTCATTAGTGTGACACGTTAAAAGCTGGCATGAACCTTTTCTCTTCATCTGTGATTTGACTAAAGTTCTTAATGCTTTATTTTCTTTTTTTTCTTTTCTGGTTCTTAAAATTATTGCTTTCCTCTTCTGACTATGAGTTTGTTTCTTTCTTTTTCCCAGTCTTATTTATATCCATTTTTTCACTTTGTTCATACTCTAAATAGAACACCATCAGGAAGTCTGGACGTTATTCTTTATTGCCTTACCAAAACCATACAGGCATTCACTTTGTCCCCTGGTGTAGCCAGTAGCCCTTAATCAACTTTAGACATGCTCCAGCTAAGCGTCCACTGGTGTCCACCAATGAGTCCTAAGATTTCCATCCTGACAGACATCAACAATCCTTTGGCCAAATATCCTTATAAGTGTCTTCACTACAGAAAACTAAAAACATAACTATTAATCGCAATTATGTGGTTGCTCTCACACAAACCTACACTGCCCACCATGTGCTGTCATTCAAAACACCAAAACAGAAATGCTGGTCATTAAAGATCTGTGTGGTGGAAGAAGCATTTATTACCAGAAGGAGGAGCAATGGGTTGACCCTCGGCAAAGAATAACACCAATTGAGCCAAAATGACCAAAAAAGGCAATTTATTAAGAAACTAGAAACACAAAGGTCAGGAAATAAATAAGGAGGTAACAAAGCATCAAAATAATGGTCATAAATAATAAAAACCTAACTGTCCCTTGGAACTATTTAAACAATTAGTTTCCAGAATAAAAGAGTGCTTTTCATGCTAACCTATCAAAATGTGCTTAGAGAATAACCTCCTTTTCACCATCCTCACCTCCTCATCTTCCTTTTTACCTTTTCAACTCTGATTTCACTACATCCCCCTGTTGATGGCTGGTCAGACCCTTCTTTCTGATACCTCTCTCGATTGGCAAAGTCAATAGGAAATTGTCCAAGGGGATGTTAATGTCTGGCTTGGAATTTCTTCCTGAAAAATGCTCTAGGAAAAACTTGCACAGTCAGGAATAGTGTAGAAAACTCCTGGAACCAAATTATGACAGCTCATAGTGGTCACAGTTGTTGCTGCAATTTTGAACTCTTATTCTCTTTTAAAGGACAAGACAGACTACATGTTCCCAGACCTCTACAATGGGCATTTGGGTGCCATATATTATACGATGGACTTCTCTGCTTCAATTGTGTACCTGTCTTGTCCTTCTATTACATATTTGTCCTTAAATGACGGCAGTTTGATTGCGATATGATTTCCAGGAAAGTAAGTGTATTTCATCAGTGTAAAATTTACTCTGGCACTTCAAAGCCCAGCTCCTGTCCGGAATCAGTTATGGGTAGCCCCCTGACTGGGTGTCATTCCAGACACTATTTTGAAAAATAGGCATTGTCTAATAATGCAATTCTAAACTCTGTTAGGCACATTGGATAAAAGCCGGCCTTTCATAGGGAACATATTCCCTCCTCCTGTCTGCTTGCTTGTCCACCCCTTCACACGCTGTTCAGCAATTGCTATGATTGTGCTATTTTTACATATATATATTTTCCAAAAAAGCCACTGAAGTAAAAATAGTGATTTATTCATATTTAGCCTGTTTTTGACCAGTCCACTTATTTTTTAAGAGTTACATATTTAATTTTGGATTGTTCCAAATAAAATACATAAAAAACGTGCAAACAGTTTGTGTAGGGAGGACTTCTTGTGCCAAGATACACGGTAATCATGGAGTTATTTTCGTTAGCTTTGCTTCTCTTTTTATTTGTGACTGTGATGCTTTATAAAAACTGTGTTACTATTATTGTTTTGTGGGTTAAGAAAATGAATTATTATAGCTATGCGCATGCCAAAATGAATAACTGTATGGAACAAATATGAGTATAACACAGCATAATGTTACATTGTCTAACCTTTATATTTCAAATTACAGTTGTAGGGACCAATATTAGTATATAATAAATTAAAAAAGACACCAAACTTACCAGATTAATTCATTTTTGGAAAAAATGACTAATAGCATTTCCAGACAGTAGTTTCCATAAATCCTTTCCCAAAAACAGACAATGCTACTATTTGTCAGCAAACGGCTATTATTATTTACTTAATGCCAATGACTGAAAATGCAAGCATGTCAGTTAAAGTGGACAGAGTCAACCAAAGCTAGTAAAGAGTCAGTTAGAAGCCTAAGGACAGTCATGCCATAATTTTCTGCAAGACTGAAGAAAATCAGGTTCCACGTGTCTTCCTTGCAGGGTGTTTAAATTTATAATCTTTATCTTCTTTCAATATTTTTCAAACAATTTGCAATGCCTTGAATAAAAGTGGGTTAGGAGGTCCACACACTTTACTCCAAGAGAGGACACACCACTATGTCATATACAACCTGAGCAACGTCACCTCCTATTTATATTCTGATTTTGTGGAGATTATCTCAGCCCAGGCATAGCAATCTAATTTTATCTGCAGTCTCAGTTTTTACCCATTAACCTCCTTTTCAATGCCTTTGTGGATTTCAGACACCTGAATTAGGTCTTTTCAGCACAAGGTGAAATTGACTTATTTCCCTTTACCCAAGGAAAGTTTCCACTTCACTAATCTAATGCATCCCATTCCATTTGATCTATAACTAGTATGAGCAGCTGCACATGTCAAGACATTACCTGCATCTAAAAAAAATTCACAGCCAAATCATGCCTGACAAATGTTGCATGCAGTGCTTTTTATAGATTTTTTTTTGCTGAATCAGTGAAGGCTCTTGACATCATTCCATTGCATGTGATTTTTTCATTATGTTTAGCAGTTCACGATGAAAACATGTAACCCCTCTATGCCGGAAATTAAAAACAAATTAATATCTACCTTTCAAAGGCTCTGTCTATTTTTTTCTTTTAGATTGGCCTCAGCAAAGGTGTTCCACGCTTCAGAAGTGCATTTCAGTGGTAAATCCTCCCTGATTCCCTACATTCACTCATGCAGTATCATATTATAGCGTTGACAGAGGTTGCTTGGAGATGTAACAAAGGCTTACATGTGGAACCTGAGAGAGCATGCATTAGCGAAGGTCTCATCAATAGACACAAAGGGTCCTTGCTGGAGGCACTTAGGAGTCAAAGCAGACGTGACCAATGTAAACCTTATGTGCAGGGACCATTAAATTTTCCATTAGTGACAAGAGCCATATTTGACAGTTTAATTACAAACCTTGACCCTTTCAGGTTAATTGCTTCAAGGAAGTGCATGTTTTCCTCACTCTTGGTGCTGGCTAATACTGGAACATAGTTCTAAGCTTTGCTTGTTTTATTTTAAAACTACTTGAAACATCATCATACATTGCCGTTATACTATACATTACTTGTCCAATATCTAATTGGAGATGTTGGGTCTTTAGAATGTGACCTTCCTTCAGTTATTAGTGACATATAAATAATTTTAATACCACTTCATGAAAGGTAATGTGAGGTTGATTTTTTAAAGTCTTTAGGTGAAAACTGAAAGAAATATGATGAAGAAGAGATAACCTCACCAAAAAGAGAACTTGTATCATGGTTAGGTTTTAACAAAAACAATTTCGTAGAGCAGTGCATAAAGCAATAATTTTATGTGTTTTTTATATGGTGTATTGTGCAATAGAAAATACACAATATCTACTGTACTTTGGCAACCCCATTCCTTTTCTCAAAGATTAGCTGAGGTCAACAGGGGAAAAATCAAAAAGAATAAAATTTGTGTTCACAATCGTCATGTTCACTTAGTAACTATCACACACAAAAATAGATGTAAAAGTCAAGAGAATAATATGGTGGTGTAACATTTTCTATAGTGAGTACTGTCTGAAAGTAATCTGTAGAACAATTTAAAACACAATAGCTCCAAAGAAGACAAAAGTTAAGAGGAGCAAGCAAAAAATCTATTAGCCTTTGTTTCAAATACTGTCTTGCTTAGTGAGCAATGATTTGAAGACATATTACCAATAAGACATAAAAAAATATCCAGACATGAAAATCAAATCTATTTTGTTTTTACCTTTTATTGAATTTTTTTAAAGCATGTAACATTCCATACAATCAAGTCAAACTTAACAAAACTAAGTTCAGTTCAACCCCCATCAATGAGAAAGAGAAGAAGGCCCAATAGCCAGAGTAAAAACTTTTTGAGTAGTATAGAAAGAGTCTTTCTCTCCAATATATATATATATATATATATATATATATATATATATATATATATATATATATATCCATCCATCCATCCATCCATTGTCTCCCGCTTATCCGAGGTCGGGTCGCGGGGGGCAGCAGCTTGAGCAGAGATGCCCAGACTTCCCTCTCCCCGGCCACTTCGTCTAGCTCTTCCGGGAGAATCCCAAGGCGTTCCCAGGCCAGTCGAGAGACATAGTCCCTCTAGCATGTCTTCCCCGGGGCCTCCTCCCGGTTAGACGTGCCCACAACAACTCTCACCAGGGAGGCGTCCAGGAGGCATCCTGATTAGATGCCCGAGCCACCTCATCTGACTCCTCTCGATGCGGAGGAGCAGCGGCTCTACTCTGAGCCCCTCCTGGATGACTGAGCTTCTCACCCTATCTTTAAGGGAAAGCCCAGACACCCTGCGGAGGAAACTCATTTCAGCCGCTTGTATTCGCGATCTCGTTCTTTCGGTCACTACCCATAGCTCATGACCATAGGTGAGGGTAGGAACATAGATCGACTGGTAAATTGAGAGCTTCGCCTTGCGGCTCAGCTCCTTTTTCACCACGACAGAACCGATGCAGTGCCCGCATTACTGCGGATGCCGCACCGATCCGCCTGTCGATCTCACGCTCACACCCCGAGATACTTGAAGTCCTCCACTTGGGGCAGGATCTCGCTACCAACCCTGAGAGGGCACTCCACCCTTTTCCGGCTGAGAACCATGGTCTCGGATTTGGAGGTGCTGATTCTCATCCCAGCCGCTTCACACTTGGCTGCGAACCGATCCAGAGAGAGCTGAAGATCACGGCCTGATGAAGCAAACAGGACAACATCATCTGCAAAAAGCAGTGACCCAATCCTCAGCCCACCAAACCGGACCCCCTCAACGCCCTGGCTGCGCCTAGAAATTCTGTCCATAAAAGTTATGAACAGAATCGGTGACAAAGGGCAGCCCTGGCGGAGTCCAACTCTCACTGGAAACGGGTTCGACTTACTGCCGGCAATGCGGACCAAGCTCTGGCACCGATCGTACAGGGACCGAACAGCCCTTATCAGGGGGGCCGGTACCCCATACTCTCGGAGTTCCCCCCACAGGATTCCCGAGGGGACACGGTCGAATGCCTTTTCCAAGTCCACAAAACACTGGTGGCCTGGTTGGGCAAACTCCCATGCACCCTCCAGGACCCTGCTAAGGGTATAGAGCTGGTCCACTGTTCCGCGACCAGGACGAAAACCACACTGCTCCTCCTGAATCCGAGGCTCAACTATCCGACGGACCCTCCTCTCCAGGACCCCTGAATAGACTTTTCCAGGGAGGCTGAGGAGTGTGATCCCTCTGTAGTTGGAACACACCCTGCGATCCCCCTTCTTAAAGAGGGGGACCACCACCCCGGTCTGCCAATCCAGAGGCACTGTCTCTGATGTCCATGCGATGTTGCAGAGGCGTGTCAACCAGGACAGTCCTACAACATCCAGGAGCCTTGAGGAACTCCGGGCGTATCTCATCCACACCCGGGGCCCTGCCACCAAGGAGTTTTTTGACCACCTCGGTGACCTCAGTCCCAGAGATGGGGGAGCCCACCTCTGAGTCCCCAGGCTCTGCTTCCTCATTGGAAGGCATGTTAATGGGATTGAGGAGGTCTTCGAAGTACTCCCCCCACCGACCCACAACGTCCCGAGTCGAGGTCAGCAGCGCACCATCCCCACCATATACAGTGTTAACACTGCACTGCTTCCCCTTCCTGAGACGCCGGATGGTGGACCAGAATCTCCTCGAAGCCGTCCGAAAGTCGTTCTCCATGGCCTCCCCAAACTCCTCCCACGCCTGAGTTTTTGCCTCAGCAACCACCAAAGCCGCATTCCGCTTGGCCTGCCGGTACCTATCAGCTGCCTCCAGAGTCCCACAGGACAAAAGGGTCCTGTAGGACTCCTTCTTCAGCTTGACGGCATCCTTCACCGCCGGTGTCCACCAACGGGTTCGGGGATTGCCGCCACGACAGGCACCGACTACTTTACGGCCACAGCTCCGGTCAGCTGCCTCAACAATAGAGGCATGGAACATGGCCCATTCGGACTCAATGTCCCCCACCTCCCCCGGGATGTGGTCGAAGTTCTGCCGGAGGTGGGAGTTGAAGCTACTTCTGACAGGGGGCTCTGCCAGACGTTCCCAGCAGATCCTCACAACACGTTTGGGCCTACCACGCCTGACCGCCATCCTCCCCCACCATCGAAGCCAACTCACCACCAGGTGGTGATAAGTTGACAGCTCCACCCCTCTCTTCACCCGAGTGTCCAAGACATGTGGCCGCAAGTCCGACGACACGACCACAAAGTCGATCATCGAACTGAGGCCTAGGGTGTCCTGGTGCCAAGTGCACATATGAACACCCCTATGCTTGAACATGGTGTTCGTTATGGACAATCCGTGACGAGCACAGAAGTCCAATAACAAAACACCGCTCGGGTTCAGATCGGGGGGGCCATTCCTCCCAATCACGCCCTTCCAGGTCTCACTGTCATTGCCCACGTGAGCATTGAAGTCTCCCAGCAGAACGAGGGAGTCCCCAGAAGGTATGCCCTCTAGCACCCCCTCCAGGGACTCCAAAAAGGGTGGGTACTCCGAACTGCTGTTCGGTGCATACGCACAAACAACAGTTAGGACCCGTCCCCCCACCCGAAGGCGAAGGGAGGCTACCCTCTCGTCCACCGGGGTAAACCCCAATGTACAGGCTCCAAGTCGGGGGCAATAAGTATACCCACACCCGCTCGGCGCCTCTCACCGGGGGCAACTCCCGAGTGGTACAGAGTCCATCCCCTCTCAAGGAGATTGGTTCCAGAGTCCAAGCTGTGCGTCGAGGTGAGTCCGACTATATCTAGCCGGAACCTCTCAACTTCGTGCACTAGCTCAGGCTCCTTCCCCTTCAGAGAGGTGACATTCCACGTCCCAAGAGCCAGCTTCTGTAGCCGAGGATCGGACCGCCAAGGTCCCCGCCTTCGGCCACCACCCAACTCACACTGCACCCGACCTCCTTGGCCCCTCCCATAAGTGGTGAGCCCATGGGAAGGGGGACCCACGTTGCCTCTTCGGGCTGTGCCCAGCCGAGCCCCATGGGTGCAGGCCCGGCCACCAGGCAATCGCCATCGAGCCCCACCTCCAGGCCTGGCTCCAGAGGGGGGCCCCGGTGACCCGCGTCCGGGCAAGGGAAAACGCCGTCCAAAATTGTTGTTCATCATAGGAGGTTTGTTTAATATACATAATATTATTGATTAGATCCTGCCAGGTTTTAAAAACATTTTAAACAGATCTTGTAAGACAGAATTAGTTTTTTTCCAATTTCAAATAGTATATAACATCAGGTTACTCACTGACTTAACAGAGGTGGGCTAGAATTCTTCCAGTTGAGCAAGATAAGTCTACAGGCTAATAGTAAAGTAAAGGCAATTACAGTTTGTTTGTCCTTCTCCACTTTAAATCCATCTGGGAGTACCCCAAACATAGCAATTAATGGATTAGCAGTGATTGTGACACCAATGCTGTCTGATAGCCATTTAAAATTTTTTATCCAGAATGATGTTAATTTGGTACACACCCAAAACATGTGGCCTAGTGAAGCTGGAGCTCGATTGCAACATTTGCAGGTTGGATCTTGACCTGGAAACATAGATGTGCTTGATAAAAAAATTAAAATTGAATAACTGAATTCTTTGTGCATATGGAGCTCGAGTGAATTCTGTGTATAGCTGCCTTCCACTCCTTTTCTGAAATGTTGAGTAACAGATCTTTTTCCCACTGTACATTGGGATCTTTAAAAGGAAGGGACTTTAAAATGGTTTTGTATATTATAGAAGTGCTGTCTGAGTCTTCAAGACTGATCAATATCTCTTCTAGAATATATACAGGGTGTCCATAAAGTCTGTGTGCAATTTAAAATAGTTGTAACTTTGTAAGTATATGTGATAGAAAGAATTCGTAAGAAGGATTAGAAAGCTTGATGTATCTAGTTGTTTTTTTTGTCTTTAGAAGTTTTATATCTGTCGTATTTGGGGAACTGACAATCCACATGAGTCTGTCTGTTGAACATGAAAGAGATTCTCCCAAAATTAATGTGTGGTGTGCTTTGGGAAAAAATCGAGTCATAGGGCCATTCTTTTTTTGAAGGGCGTGTTGTTAATGGTGATAGCTAATTAGAAATGTTGCAAAATTACTTTATCCCTCAACTTGGACAATTAGGACTGATAGAGAATACAGTGTTTCAACAAGATGGTACTCCTTGTCACTTTGCATGTTAGACAGTTTCTACATGAGAAATTCCCTAGCAGATGGATTGAAAGAGGGGGACCATTTTCTTGGCCTCCACGTTTGCCAGATTTGACTCAATTGAATTTCTTTTTATGGGGACATGTGAAAACTAATGTTTATTCAACCAAACCTTGATCTTTAGAAGACTTGCAAGCTAGGATAACTGATGTGATTGCTGGTATTACTGAAAATCAGCTTGAAAATGTTTTCAGAGAATTACAGAATTGTATTACCCTTTGTATTAGTAATGATGGTGGACATGTTGAAAATTAACAAGAACAATAAAAAATGTAAGTGTTTCTTCTTTACAACTAATTTACATTGCACACGGATTATATGGACACTCTGTATAGGTGGGAGGTGAGGAAAACTGGGCAGATTATATTTAGCAAAATTTCTAATCTGGAGATAGTTTCACAACAACACAATTTTTCCACTAAGTTTAGAGTGTAATTGTTCATATGATGCAAAGACATTATTTATATACAAATCTCTAAATGATTTAATACCATACGTTTTGCAAACATTAAAATCTGTGTTAGTTTGAAAAGGTGGAAAAAGATGGTTATCATGTAGAGGTGCCACAGATGAAATATTCTCTAACTAACACTGCAGGATTTCATTTCTATTGCAGTCCAAGAGAGTGTGTGCTCATTTATTTGTGTCAGGGTCCAGGGGCCTCATGTATAAACGGTGCTCAAATTGTGATGTTTAAAACCTAAACTTGGCGTAAAGCCATGCACATTTTCACGGTAGCTCAAACCCTGGCGTACGCAAGTTCTCTGCTCAGTTTTGCAAACTAGCGGCACCCAGCGTCAAAGCAGTGCTTTTGTTCCAGTGTCGTTTCCCTTTCTTTTTTAGATCCACATCCCTGACGCAGCTTTATCATATAAACTGAAATTAATCGCATATTGTTTATTAGTTTAAGGCATCTGATTGAAATTAACCTGTAACCATATAATGGTCCATGAAATAACCAAAATATTCCAAATACCATAGCTGCTTTAGCATTGTTACTCTCACTGCACCTTCTTCTTCCTCTTTCAGCTGCTCCCATTAGGGGTTGCCAGAGCGGATCATCTTTTTCCGTATTGCTCTCACTGCACCACTTGGAATATTTTTATCACTGTATCTGAGTGTGGAATCACAGCTCTACAGCAGCTGATCGGAAAGAGAATTATCAGTATACAGCATGTAGTACACGCTGCCTCGGCCATGCTGCCTATTTAAACTGCTCTCATGTGACAAACGCTTCAGAGCCTTTCCTGTACTGACCTCTGACTTTATAAAGCGCGTATTTACATATGATGACAATATCATTTTTAAGATGAAATGCAGCAAAATATGTTTATTATATTTTACAGATAAAACTTTAACTTCATTTAAATAATCTATATTGTTAATAATTAAACATGTGAGGACACGGTGTTGCAGCGCTAGCAAGGAGAATGGCGCTCAATTCACGGATTGTTCCTGCCTCGTGCTGTATTCTTGCTGGGGCTGGCGCAACACTGGAAGGATAGATGGAAAGAATAATTAAACATGTACTACGAAGATATTTCAATATTCCTTAAAAGTTTTGAAGAATCGGCATTCTCAGGTTACAGATGGCTTAACGTCTATTACAGAGCTGATTGTGTGGCGATTGGGTATTTGGAGAAAGAAAAGGAAGGACAGGAATTGGGGGTTAGTATGTTTGAAAGAGACAGTACTGCTGCAATAAATTATGTCATCGAAGGTCGCACACGGCGCAGCAAGCATCACTGTGCCACTGTGCTCCCATGTTTAATACATGCTTTAATTCCTATCATCATGAAAATGATATCAAGTATACATCTCAGTATTTAAATTATTCAGAGAGTTTTAATATCACGAATGTAATGGATTCTGTGTCCTGTCAGAGGAAGAGAAAGCCCGTTTAAGAAGCACGTAGTGATTCACACACATAGAGCACATAGAAAAACACATACAAAACAAAGCATTTAACATGCTACTTTAGTTATGATGGGATTTGAGAAACTAGTAAATTAAACGATTTGAAGATGAAGTTTATGATGTTCTACTTTAATGACAAAATAAACTACATGATTAAAGTGGAAATTCCAAGATTAAAATTGACATTTGCAGCTTTTTTCCCACTGTGTCCTATTTTTTTCTTTTCTCTGTACCCTAATAAGCTTTCATATGACACTCAGACGGTGGGCTACGACTCGCCTTTTCACGGCGACTCTGATTTCTGACAACTTTTTTATTTCAGGTGCTGTGCGACTTTGTGAACTTGAGCTTTCGAGTTTCTCCGACACTCTATGTCACTCGATCAACTTCCTTTTGTTCTTTATACTACTGTTTAAACCAACAAATAGTACGATTTTCCTTGCTTCCACTTGGTATTCGCTGAAATTCTTCTATTTCCCCCCATGCTTTTGCCATTGCCTTTTCACAGAATGCTGAGTTTAAGGACTATTTATATTGATTTGAATATTGAAAGAGGAGGATGAGTTAGGGGAGTGGCAGCAGGCGTGTGCACGTGCGTTACTTTTCACGCTGACTGGGATTTATGGAGTGGAAGATCATGGAAGTTGGAGAATGCATAGATTTATGCATCTGGATTTTTTTTGTGCGTACGAACATTTCCGCTTTTGTCTGTATGCCATGTTTTAGTGTGAATTCTATGCACGCCGTTATGCATGAGGTCCCAGGTTTTTATAGCTTATATGTTTGCCGCCCAGTAATAAAATTGAAAATTAGGTAGAGCCATGCCGCCTTCTGATTTAGGTTGTTGTAGGGCAGCCCTTTGGATGCATGGCTGTTTCGAATCCCAAATAAATGAGGTTATGATTGAATTTAATTTCTTAAAAAATGATTTGTTAATGTATATGGGGATGTTTTGAAAAAGAAACAGATGCTTAGAGAAGATATTAATCTTGATAGTGTTAATTCTCCCTGCTAAAGTAAGATGGAGGGTAGACCATCTATGCACATCTTGTTTAATTTTGTCCATGCAAACACAAACAGTAAAATTTTGTTGAAAAAGAGCTTTATATTTACTTGTGATGTTTACCCTTGCCTCGCAGTTAGGAGACCCGGGTTCGCTTCCTGGGTCCTCCCTGCGTGGATTTTGCATGTTCTCCCCGTGTCTGCGTGGGTTTCCTCCGGGTGCTCCGGTTTCCTCCCACAGTCCAAAGACATGCAGGTTAGGTGGATTGGCGATTCTAAATTGGCCCTAGTGTGTGCTTGGTGTGTGGGTGTGATTGTGTGTGTCCTGCGGTGGGTTGGCACCCTGCCCGAGATTGGTTCCTGCCTTGTGCCCTGTGTTGGCTGGGATTGGCTCCAGCAGACCCCCATGACCCTGTGTACAGATTCAGCGGGTTGAAAAATGGATGGATGGATGTTTACCCTTAGGTTTTTAAACTGATCTGCAATGATAAAAGGGAAGGTGTCCAATCTAATGCTGTTTGCTAGAGAATTCACTGGAAAAAGCACACTTTTGTTCAAAGTCCAGATATCTTTTGAAATTCTGGTAGTACAGTTAGGGCTGCAAGCACTGAATTTTGTGGATTTGATATATACAGTACTATCTCATCTGCATATAGTGATATATATAGTGATAGTGATATTTCTCTGAAAATTCCTTTTATCTTTGATGCATTTCAAAAGTGAACAGCCAATGGTTCAATGGCGATTGCAAATAGCAGTAATGTCAGGGGGCATCCTTGTCTAGTATCTCGTTCTAGTTTGAAGCAGTCTGAGCTAGTGTTATTAATACAAACTTCTGGACTGGTATACAATAGTTTGATCCATGAACGTATGTTAGGGCCAAACCCAAATTTATACAAAGTGTAATCCTATTCAACCATATCAAATGCTTTTTCTGCATCTAAAGATAATAATATCTCTGGAGTACTGGACTTTATGGGTGAATATATTAAATTAAATAGGCGTTGGAGATTGGAAGCCAAATGTCTACCTTTAATAAGTCCAGTTTGGTCTTGTGATATTACTGAAGGGAGCACTTTCTCTATCCTTCCAGCTAGGACTTTCGAGAGTATTTTAACATCGTTATTCAGAAGTGAGATTGAATGATTCATATTGTAATAAGTCCATATTTTTCTTAGGAAAAGCAATAATTAAGGATTGATGAAAAGTTTGAGGTAGGATTTTATTGTCTCTGGCTTCTATAAAAGTTGCTAATAAAAGGGGAGGCTGGGCAGAGGGGGTAGTCTGTATCGCGATCATGACTGACAGAATAAAAGTGAAAAAAAAGCTAACTTTTACAAGTACTATAAATTTACAGCGGCTGTTACAGACGCAAATCAAATATATGTGTTTATTGTATAATATTAACAATAAGAGCAGCTCACTACTGAAAATGGTAAATATACGAGGCAATTAGGATCGAACTGGGGGACTCTTGATTACAAGTCAGCAATTCTTACCTCTGTGCCACAGAAACTTGTATCATCATTGAACCTTTTGTGAAAGTGTTTATTTGATTTTTGGACTTAGTTTATGTCTACATGTTGTCATTTATTACTAAAATATGAAAAACGTTTCTGTTTTAACGATGTGTTTACACAGATTATTGTAGAAACGGAACACACATGAAATGCATGTGTTCCAAATAACAATCTATTATTTCCATTCACTCCCAGATAATGAAGGCAGGAACTGGGAGAACTTTATGCCCATTCTGGGGTGGTGGGGAGATGGAATAGTAGGCTGCTTGCTGCTTGTCTTGATCGGCACGTTTACAAGACAAAAGTCGCTAACGGAGAGGTGCGAAGGGATTTAAGGTGGGCCGGATTTACACGTTTTTCGTAGGGTTTGGTAATTCTAGTGTTAATTCATGATTAAGATTAAGTCCTTTGACATTCCAGCTCCCAAAGCTCATTGTTTGGTCATAGACGCATTGCTTCTGAACTTTTGTTGTCATTATATAATCTTAAATTAAGGTTGAACATTATTGCATATGATAGCTTTACCCTTAATTTCCAGTAGTTATGGCTATGAAGCCTATTGTTGTGCTGGCACTTAAAATTGTGGGGATGAAAAGGATAGATCAGAAACAGCTTGCTCTCTTTTTCTCCTCTCCCAAACCCCCCCCCCCCCCCATTTTGCCCTCCCAAATGAGGCTAGACCACACTTCACAAAGTCCCAGCTCCTCTGACATGCCTAGACACAGAGCATGTCCAGAACAAAACAAGCCCCCAAACAGCGGTGTAGAAGGAATAACGCAGAGATATCTAATTGGCACCACATTCCAAATACTATATAGCTAGAATGTAATCTTGAACAGGCTTGAAAGAATAAACCCAGGGTATGATGTTAAACACTACCCATGCAGATGCAGATAACATATGATAGTACAATCCTCATATAATAAACCAGGGGTGTGATGATAAACAGTTCCATTTGGGGAAAAAAAATGTATACACATAAAAAAGTATGCATATACACATACATACACACATGTATATGTAAATATATGTATATATATATATATATATATATATATATATATATATATATGTAAACACGCACATAATTGTCGATATATATTGTCACAAACTCGACACAGAGTCATAGAAAGGTTTGGGGCAGCCACCCGTGTAATTAATTTCCTGGCTGCAAAAGTCGTTTTTTAAATGAATACTGCACTGATGTGCACACAACTGAGTCCAAGACAGAACTGAGGGAATAGGGAAAAGGTGCAGGTTTTTAAAGGGGAAGACAGGGAGTGAGATCATAGGGATCGGGCTCATGGTCTTCAGCCATTGGTTCGAGCCCAGTCGTGACATCACAGGGGCCGGAGCCGGCAAGGTCTTCTTCCATAGGCTCTGTCTCGGAAGTGATGTCAAGAGAGCCAGGTGAGATCTCCCGTGAATGGTCTACAGGAAAGGGAGAAAAAGAGTCAGTGCACTCTGCCACATCCCGGCATGCCTCGGAACTGCCCTTACTCAAGCCTCTTAGCTGCCTTCCATGCGCACCATATATACACACACATCCATCCATCCATTATCCAACCCGCTGAATCCGAACACAGGGTCACGGGGGTCTGCTGGAGCCAATCCCAGCCAACACAGGGCACAAGGCAGGGAACCAATCCACCGCAGGACACACACAAACACACCCACACACCAAGCACACACTAGGGCCAATTTAGAATCGCCAGTCCACCTAACCTGCATGTCTTTGGACTGTGGGAGGAAACCGGAACGCCCGGAGGAAACCCACACAGACACGGGGAGAACATGCAAACTCCACGCAGGGAGGACCCAGGAAGCGAACCCAGGTCCCCAGGTCTCCCAACTGCGAGGCAGCAGCGCTACCCACTGCGCCACCGTGCCACCCTACGCACACACACACACACACACACACACACACACAAATAGAATTATAATTGTAATTAAAACATTAAAGTATCAGGGAAGAAAATAAAATATAATTATGACAAAAGTCTCACTGCAAATAAGCCAAATTGCAGGTACAGTCTTCTTTGCCTTGCCACGAAACACAATTGTATTTAAAAAATTTGTTGGGATCAGTTTTTTTAGCTCTTTTTCTGCTTCATCCGGAGAACTAAAAATGTAGAACTTGCCTTGAATATCCACTCTTAATTTAGCAGGATACAAGAAAGGCTTTATCTAAATTTGGCTTTGCATAAGCACTGTTTAATGTTGTAAAATGAGGCATGTTTAGCAACTGTTGAAGATGAAAAATCAGGGAAAATATGTTTTTATGTTATTTTCAAATATAATCTCGTTTCATTCTCAGTAGCGACAACAGATTCATTTTAGATTGTAATTCATTAAAACATACAATGAGGCCTTTAGGTTTTGAGGCGTTCGATCCATGTATGCGGTAAGCTGCTGTTATCCAGACATCTGATTTGAAGTCCTCTCCAATTATTTGAGAGAATAGTTCAGTGATGAATTTCACTTGATTTGAACTTTTCGTCTTCCAGCGCAGTTAGTCTATGTCCAAGCACTTTGCATTCGGATTTAGTAGTCGTTGCTTTTTCGTCAGCAGAATAAGCCAGTTGTTCAACTATTTTAATACGAGTTGTAAACATTTGCTTAATGTCTTCAATCTGAGCATCAAGTGCTCTGAATTTATTTTCAAAACTTCTTGCATTTTCCTGTATTTTTTCCTCAATTTTTTCTCGCATACCTCTAAAGTTTGCCTCAAAGCAATTACTTAAACTTTTCTCAGAGTCTTTAATATCCTGAAACAGCTTCACATTTGTAATGTTTATGTCTTTTATATCTTTCCTTATATCATTTGTGATCTTCTTTATATTACACTTTATCTCATTTATGTCCTCCCTGAGTGTGGTAGTTATTGTGGTGGTCATTGAGGCAATCGTTACTTTCGGCTCATACTCCTCGTTTTGGTCATCTCCAAGCTCCACAGGTGGAGTAGCAAGCCCATTTGGAGTCGGTGACGCAGGCTCGTAATGGGTAGTTGATAATGCAGAAAATAAGGCCATTTTCAGTTTCAGTGCAGTTTCTGGAATCACCGAGGAATCCTGGCCCAACTCACTTGCACTTTTGCTCCCACTTTCGCTCCCAGCTTCAGGAGATGCTGCAGTGCCAGGTCCTGGAAGATCTGTTAACAGGTCAGTGTCTGCGAGGCTGTATCTTGAACATGAACTTGAGGCCTGTTTAGACTTAGATGAAGTTTTAACTGTCTTTTCAGTTTCTTTCTGGGCCATTTTTCTACCAGTCATGGTTATATATACTTGCTTATATTGTAATCAAAATCCCTCGGGATAATTTAAAAAAAAAAAGCAAAATAACACTGCTGCTAATGGAGTTCCATCTCAGATGTCAATCTCCCGAAACAGATGAGACCAATACCCAAATATAGATAAACTGATGATATCATTGCCTGCCACAGCTGTTGGGTCCATGTAGTCTTTTTCAAATGGATGCTGACTGTGCGAAGCAGCGTCTTCTGGCACCTTAAGTGTATTTCCAGAAGGTTTTGTCTTTCTAATTGAATATGGTACCTTGTTTCTGTGCTTGAAACCTAACCCTACTGGGCTTGCTTCAAATTCATTTTTGAAATTGGGGGAAATTCCCCACTTAAATTTATTAGGGGAATTTCAGTCTCCAGGTGGTGTTGGGAGGAGGTGTCCAATTAGGGTTAGGGTTGAAAAGCACTTTGAGATGAATTTTTCTTAACTTTTTTAAAAGTCACAACTTATTCTTTCTGATGTTTTTAGCCTTCAATTTAACAAAAGTTTAGCTGAGTTTCTTATAAAGTGCAGTTTAAACAAAAGGGCTCTGCATAGCCCATGTCTTGATGCACACTTGTGCAACTCTGTTGAACATATGATTACCGTATTCCATAGCTGCGGATTCTGATCAAGAGTAACGGGAACAGGAAGCTGACATCCTATGCACATGACCTTAGCAAAATATAAACTATTTAAAATAAATCAAGTAAAATATTTGACATGATTATAACTAGCGGGTTAAAAATTATGCTTACTATTCTTGTAACAAATAAGAATGTTTACCAAATAAATACTTGTGGGAAATTTGCAAATTCAGAATTAGAATTTGCAGGAATTAATAACTTTGTGCTGAATACACACAATTCCCACACTAAATTTCAAGTCTTGTCGTAATTTTGAGTTAAATTTAATGGCTGCATTTCAGCTTTTTTTTCAACATTTTTAGAGCCTTCAGCAATCTGTTCTTCTTCAATACTATAATTTTACTCTGAAACCTTTTTTTTCTTATTTCTTCTTATGAGCACTACTTTTTATTTATGGATTTCTGCATTCATAGAATAAATTTGTTATTCAGCAGTGCTGGCCCATTTCAGCGTTGTATAAGCATAGGTTCCAGATTATTGCAGTGAAATAAAAAGTGTTGTCATCTGATTGTCATTAAAGACTTATTAAAGACAATTACAGTCTTTGATTCAAATGCTTGTTCACATTTGAGTGCTTTACATTTTAGTTCACAAGACCATTTTATGGATGTGACTTATTTAACAATATTTTAGTAAAAATACATGTGTTTGGGACGTTTTAAGAATTCAGCTAGATGACTTGACATGTGGATTACTTTAATATTAGATAGATAGATAGATAGATAGATAGATAGATAGATAGATAGATAGATAGATAGATAGATAGATAGATAGATAGATAGATAGATAGATAGATAGATAGATAGATAGATACTTTATTAATCCCAAGGGTAAATTCACATACGCCAGCAGCAGCATATTGATAAAAAACAATATTAAATTAAAGAGTGATAAAAATGCATAACAGACAATAACTTTGTATAATGTTAATGTTTACCCCCCGAGTGGAATTGAAGAGTCACATAGTGTCAGTAGAGCAGGACAGTGACAGCAGTCTGTCGCTGAAGCTGCTCCTCTGTCTGGAGATGATACTGTTTAGTGGATGCAGTGGATTCTCCATGATTGACAGGAGTCTGCTCAGCGCCCATCACTCTGCCACGGATGTCAAACTTTCCAGCTCCGTGCCTACAAAAGAGCCTGCCTTACTCACCAGTTTGTCCAGGCATGAGGCGTTCCTCTTCTTTATGCTGCTTCCCCAGCACACCACCGTGTAGAAGAGGGCGCTCGCCAAAACCGTCTGATAGAACATCTGCAGCACCTTATTGCAGATGTTGAAAGACGTCAGCCTTCTAAAGAAGTATAGTCGGCTCAGTCCTCTCTTCCACAGAGCATCAGTATTGGCAGTCCAGTCCAATTTATCATCCAGCTGCACTCCCAGGAATTTATAGGTCTGCACCCTCTGCACACAGTCACCTCTGATGATCACGGGGTCCATGAGGGGCCTGGTCCTCCTAAAATCCACCACCAGCTCCTTGGTTTTTCTGGTGTTCAGATGTAAGTGGTTTGAGTCGCACCATTTAACAAAGTCCCTGATTAGGTTCCTATAACTCCTCATCCTGCCCACTCCTGATGCAGCCCATGAACTTTTGTTTGCTGCTGTCCAATATTGTTCTCCATAGACACCCTTTCTAAACAAATCTTTATCTCTGTTATGCATTAAAACATGAGATTAAAAATTTTTCACAGCCATCACTACAAGTGACACAGGGTAAGTAACATGAAAAAAATATCACTTTTGGGTGGAGTATGCCTTTAAAATTAAGGTGGTCCCATTTCTCCCTTGTATTCACGACTTTGCACTACTAGACTACTAGAAGAGAATTCAATGATAATAATATGATGAAAATGTTTGATATCAGATAAAAAAATATGCCACATGAATATTCAGTCAAGCAAATATTTGGTCATCAGCCTTGTTTAACCTGAAACTGAGGCTGATGAGCAACATTTGTTGGCAGATCAAGTATAGAACATACATGTCTGTTATTATGGCTCTACTTCTTTCCATATGAATATTTTTTTCATGTCAGAAATTAGAAGATATAATTCTGTTTATTTGAGATTGGACTGCAGATTTCAGACAAGTGGTTAAGAAATTGTACTTTAAACCTCAAGGCTGATGACTCAGTTCTCACATCAGATTCAATGTGTGACTTGAGCAAGTCACTTAACATGCTAGTGCTCCAAGTAGAAACAAAATGTATATGAAAGCAAAGCACATTTGAGTTCTCATTCATCACAGAAAAGTTGTTTTTCTAGTAAATTCAGCAAAATAAAGGAAAGCTAAACCATTTGCTGTCGGTTCTTGTCTGTGGAGAGAATGTCGACATCGTCAAGAGGTTTATTTACCTTGACAGGCATATTCATATCTCTGGAGACTCTTCCTATGAAGTCAGTAGACGGATTGGGAGAGCATGGGGGGTCATAAGTTAACTGGAAAGGGGTGTGAGGCACTCTGCATATCCTTGATTCCTGTTTTGCTGTATGATTGCGAAGCATGGGCGCTGTCCAGTGACCTGAGACGATGACTGGACTCCTTTGGTACTGTGTCTCTTCAGAGAATCCTTGGGTACTGCTGGTTTGACTTTTTGTGCAATGAGTGGTTGCTCATGGGTTACCGAATGAGGCACATTACCTGCATTGTGAGGAAGCATCAGTTATGGCACTATTCCCTGCGTGTCTGCCTTGGAGGTTGCCAACCGGGATCCCAAGATGTTTTGTCGTGTGGCGGGTGCGGCATTGTGCTGAACCAGTGCATGCTGCCCAACCTGACCTGACCTGACCTCTCTCATTTTGATCCTGCAATTCATTCAGCTCTCACAATTAGAACTATTATCATTGAAAGAGAGCCTTGCTATTATAGTATATTAATAAACATTCTAGGAAAATTCTTCATTTCAGATCTGCATTTCACCCCAGCTCCTAGAAGTTGCCAGTTTTACCTCTGTGCATGGAGTTACAACATATGGACTTAGTGTTCATCTGTCATCATCTGACATGTATGAAGAGATTTAACAATTGTAGGGTTAAAAGACAGCTACTTGATATCATAAAAATGCAATATTGTTTCAGTAACTACAGATAAAGTTTTCAAAAATGAAGCCAGAATACTGCTCATCTTTGACACATGCTCCTCATGACTAAATTGGAATAGACTTGCCAGCATCTTAAGACAATCTGGATTTCCCTATTTATTTATTTTTTTATTGTCAGAGACTGTTACAGAGATGGTGACTCAGGTTAAAGAGATTGCTAGGTAATGTTGACAAAATAAAAGCTCTTTGGCTTCAGTTGTAACTGTAATACAGGTGTTAATCCTGCGCTGGGAACATTTAACTGAAAACTGATAACATCATAGCAGGAGCATGAACCATGGGTGAGGTTCTACAGAAAAGATCTGAGTTCTGAATAACAGTGATCCATCAGTGGAAAGGAAAACTTTTGTGAGGATGTTGAAAGCTATTTTATATAACAGTACATCTTTTTATAATATTTATACTGTATATTAATAAAATTAATGAATGTTTCGAGCAAATTAAACAGGCTTTATTTCCCAAAACATGTCATTTTGTCATTTGTCACCACCTGACATTTCTGAAGCTGCTTAACTGACAATAATCATTACTTAGACTTACTATAACAATCATTAGTTAAATAGTTTAGTGGTTTAAAACAGTGGATACGTTCTAATTTGACTTTAAATTATGTAAATTATGGAAAAAAGGCCTTTTAAGTGGATAACAGCACTTTGAATGTTAAAACAATGCTAAATCTTCCTAATTTAACCAATAAAACAAAGGAGCAACTTTGGAAAGTTGTAAGTAAAATGCCATCAATCTATTTTCAAATACAAAGTCATGGGAAGCTACATGGTTCTCTGGGTGAAACTATCGCCAATTTCTCACACTTACCTTCATTCACACTGGGTTCATTTAGAGTTGTCAAAAATCCTGAATGTACAGTTAGGTCCATAAATATTTGAACAGAGACAACTTTTTTCTAATTTTGGTTCTGTACATTACCACAATGAATTTTAAATGAAACAACTCAGATGCAGTTGAAGTGCAGAAGACTTTCAGCTTTTATTCAGTGGGGTGAACAAAACGATTGCATAAAAATGTGAGGCAACTAAAGCATTCTTTTAACACAATCCCTTCATTTCAGGGGCTCAAAAGTAATTGGACAAATTAAATAACTGGAAATAAAATGTTCAATTCTAATACTTGATTGAAAACCCTTTGCTGGCAATGACAGCCTGAAGTCTTGAACTCATGGACATCACCAGATGCTGGGTTTCCTCCTTTTTAATGCTCTGCCAGGCCTTTACTGCAGCGGCTTTCAGTTGCTGTTTGTTTGTGGGCCTTTCTGTCTGAAGTTTAGTCTTCAACAAGTGAAATGCATGTTCAATTGGGTTAAGATCAGATGACTGACTTGGCCATTCAAGAATTTTCCAATTCTTTGCTTTAATAAACTCCTGGGTTGCTTTGGCTGTATGTTTTGGGTCATTGTCCATCTGTATCATGAAACTCCGCCCATTCAATTTGACTGCATTTAGCTGGATTTGAGCAGACAGTATGTCTCTAAAGACCTCAGAATTCATTCGGCTGCTTCTGTCCTGTGTCACATCATCAATAAACACTAGTGTCCCAGTGCCACTGGCAGCCATGCATGCCCAAGCCATCACACTACCTCCACCATGTTTTACAGATGATGTGGTATGCTTTGGATAATGAGCTGTTCCACGCCTTCTCCATACTTTTTTTTTTGCCATCATTCTGGTAGAGGTTGATCTTGGTTTCATCTGTCCAAAGAATGTTTTTCCAGAACTGTGCTGGGTTTTTTAGATGTTCTTTAGCAAAGTCCAATCTAGCCTTTCTATTCTTGAGTCTTATGAGTGGCTTGCACCTTGCAGTGCACCCTCTGTATTTACTTTCATGCAGTCTTCTATTTATGGTAGACTTGGATATCGATACGCCTACCTCCTGGAGAGTGTTGTTCACTTGGTTGGCTGTTGTGAAGGAGTTTCTCTTCACCATGGAAATGATTCTGAGATCATCCACCACTGTTCTCTTCCGTGGACGTCCAGGTCTTTTTTGCGTTGCTGAGTTCACCAGTGCTTGCTTTCTTTCTCAGGACGTACCAAACTGCAGATTTTGGCACTCGTAATATTGTAGCAATTTCTCGGATGGGTTTTTTCTGTTTTCGCAGCTTAAGGATGGCTTCTTTCACCTGCATGGAGAGCTCCTTTGACATGTTGTCTGTTCACAGCAAAATCTTCCACATGCAAGCACCACACCTCAAATCAACTCCAGGCCTTTTATCTGCTTAATTGATAATGACATAACGACGGACTTGCTCACACCTGCCCATGAAATAGCCTTTGTGTCAATTGTCCAATTACTTTTGAGTCCCTGAAATGAAGGGATTGTGTTCAAAAAATGCTTTAGTTGCCTCACATTTTTATGCAATCGTTTTGTTCACCCCACTGAATTAAAGCTGAAAGTCTGCACTTCAACTGCATCTGAGTTGTTTCATATAAAATTCATTGTGGTAATGTACAGAACCAAAATTAGAAAAAAGTTGTCTCTGTCCAAATATTTATGGACCTAACTGTATGTCTTTGGACTATGATGATCAATTGAGCCTCTAGAACAAATGCACATAACTTTTCAGGCTTGCAGCTCCATGTTTCCTGTCACATTCTAAACACACAAGTGTTAGGTTAACTGGCAACTCTAAAGTGGCCCTGCAGAGTGGAATGTGGGTTTGAGTGTTCACAATAAACTGCCTCCATGTCTCTTGTCACTTCTGCTTTGCACCCAATACTTCCAGAATAAACTCTGGTCCCCGTTACTCTTGAATGTAATATGCAGGGATGATAAAGAATGAATGGTTGGAAAAATATTGACACCTTGTTCTCACCTATAAATTTTTCATAGTATCTCTTCATCTTCTTTATTTATTTATTTTTAGCTCAGAGCTTATGACTAATCTAACAGGCATCTTTAGCTTTAGAAAAATGTTTAGAAAAAATTGCTTTGAATGTGGGTGTGTATATGAATGTGCAGTATATAGACTGCCTTCATGTCCTGGAAGGGTTCTTGACTTGCATTCATTGCTACTGATACAGGCTCCTTGTCCCACTATGCTGGCTAAAAAAGAATTCAGAAAATAGATGGATTAAACGTGAGTTTAGATGAGTGTATGTATGCACTGTGAAATGGACTGATGTCTCATGCAAAACGTTTTTCTACCTAATCCTGCTTGAACAGAGTCTGGCTCTCTAAAATTGAATTCAGGAATTGTAAATTGATAGATGTGTTGTTAGATTGCTACATAAAGTAGATGAATTAATATAAATCTTTACCTAAGAATTCCTAACAACTACAATATTCATCACTTTTGCACTGAAAACCTTATATATACTCTAAGTGGCATCGATGTTAAGTACATCATCTTATTAACACAAAAACCCTGCTTCTTTAAACAACCAACTATGTGTCTGCATCTCATTAAACTTATCATGCAGACATAGCTAAGAGGTTTAGTTTTGTTCTCCACATCTACATTCAATAGAGTACCTTTGGAGGGAGATGGAGCAGAAGGTTTGTAACATGAATTTATGGTGGAAAAATCAGCTAAGAACAAAATCTCCATGCTGATTCCATGCCTAGAAGGCTAAGTAAGTGTACCTAATAAAATGTCATCTCTTTTTACATAATGTATAAGGTTTTATTTCATATAGCACCTTTCATGGTGAATAATATGAGAAAGTAGTCTGCAAGTATTACCGTAACATAAACTTACAGTATGTCATTGCCAGCATATAACACTATCTACAAGACAAATACTGTACTTCTGCTTTAAGCCTGATCATACTATATATATACTTGTTTATGTGTATGGTATGTGCATATAGATAGATACATGCCTCTGCTGTATAACAGACCTACACTTTTGCCTTTTACATTTACTGTATACTAAAATTGTTTTTCATCTGCAACATACATACCTACCTACCTTTCAACACAGAAGTGAAGTAGTCTCCTTCAACATTAGGTTTTCGGTAATGGTTACAGTGAGTTGAAGCATGCGGCATACATGTACACTATCAAGGCTTCATGGACACTTTGTTGACAAAATGGTAACAACATTATATGTGAACAATGAAATTAAAAACTCTGAGAAACCAATTGTGTGGTCATACTAGCCAGAAACTTCACTGGGATTAGTTAGCTCTTGATTGTGTTGTTCCAAGAAAGTTATCTCCATGGATGTGGAGTAAATGAAGATGTGCTGGAAATATGTGACATATATAAGGTACAGAAAGCATGTGAGAGGTGGAGCAGGGTCAGAGTTCATAACAATACCAGGCAGTTGGAAGATGCTTGTAATTCAAGAATCAGTAAAAACTACAAAAAAAATCTGCCAGCCAACATCATAAACATTGTGCTAATAGTAGCCCTTGTTGTATTTGTGGTATTGCATGAAATTGCAATCAGAACTATGCTAGTTTAGTCAAGTACCCTGTTCTCTACTTTGTTTATGTTACATTTGGTTCCTTTATGGTCATGACACTAATTTCAGCTTTATCAAATACACTTCATAGTATTATTAATATTTTTGATTTGTACTAAAATCTGTTTTGTATCCTTTTCATTGTGGGAGCAGTAACAGCCAATGTGCTGATTTGGATTTATACATTAATTACGACATGCTTGATACACATCAGTGACAATCTCTGAAGTAAATGGAAAATCACTCAAATGATCAACCCATTAATCAAAACTGGCAAGAGGCTACATACTGCTGTATTTCATTATTATTTATTCGGTTGTTAGCTTCACCCTCAAGACTGTATCAAACCTTAGACATATCCCCAGAGAATTGAATACAGACTTGTCAGAGGTAAGACGATGAACCCTTACATTACAAGTAGCTTCTCTGTCAGTGGACGTACAGCTGTGTGCTGGAAACCAGTGCGGTGGAACAATCACTAGACATCTCTAAGTAGAAGAGAAAATACACAATTTTCCTTCTGAAAGCCAAACAAAATTAACTTTACCAAACAAATTCACCCTAAAGAATTTTATAAAATATGTTTATTAAGGAAGTGGGACATCAGTTCATTTAACACAGTCAATTAATGTAGAGAATGAGAATCAGAGTGAGAAAGAATGTGGATTCAATGTATACCACCTGTTTATTAAGTTTATGTAATCATAAATCAACAGTAACATGTTAGATGGACATTATTAATAACATAACAAATTTGACAACAAGAGACCATTGTGTTCATCAAGCTTGTTTGTGTAGCTAATAGCTAAGTTGTTCCAATATCTCATCTTGATACTTCTAAAGGTTGTCTCCTTCAGCTACAATTATTAAGCAAAAGGTCTTTTAGAGATAACTGACATAAATAAATAATTGCTCCTATTAAGTGCTGAATGCTTGAACTATTTTATTTCTTTTCCACATAGACTATGCAAGTGCATCTCATATAGTGTGTAAAATGTATTAATTATTGAAAACCAATTAATAAACAGCTTTTTAAGCTCAAGAAGGGAATCTGGTGGAAAGAGAAATCATGTTTATACTATGTATGGTCCTGTTGTAGAAGCAGCACTACAAGACAAAAACCAAAAGATAATAAAGTGATAATAACTGACAATGACTTTTGCAGGTCACACGATTATAGGTGAAGTATATTTTATGACCCATGGCTGCAATGTAACATTCAATCTGGCTACTTTCTTTTATTTCCAAACAAACTTATAATTGTCTGCTTTTACCTCCTCATACCTTCAATGAATATAACACTACTAAAGCAGTTCAATGTAAGAAAACCAACTGTGACCCTGAACTGAAGTTAGTGCCCACATAAATTGATAAATGGAATTCTTCAGCATAAGACAAAAATATATTTTCTTCTGATATTGTTTACTTTCATATTATTGCATCTTACTAGAAGTGTATTATATATGAGATTTTTATTACATCAATATCATAATACAGAGTAAACATCAGCTTAAACTGATCTCAGAAAATATTTAGGTGTTCAACAGAATATCAATCCATTAATCTGGTACTAATTAATTAAACCATTCACTATCTTACATATAAAATTTCTTTACTCTGTTTTAATATATGGCAGTACTGAACACATGGTATGCTTCTTTTGTGTACCACAATGGTAATAAACCACTAACTGTGCAATAGTGCCAAGTTCAAAATGTGAAATAGTATGTACTGTACTTCATGTAAAATTATTTTCATTTAGGGCACTGGAAATCCAATGATCCATATTCAGTTCATCTGAGCAGAGATAAGGGGGTTGCAGTCTACAGGCTGTGCTCACTGTTGCTGCCTGTGCTTTTGTTTTAGCCCAGAAATTATGCACTTTACCAAAGATGTCAAATGTATAGCAGTGCTAGCAGACAACAGTTCCTCTTCTTAATGATTCTTTACATTTCAGGATGCCACTACATCAGTAACAATAACTGTTTTAGGACAATGCGTTATCTGTAAACCAAATAATGATGCAACAGACCCATCTGCATAAGTGTGATAACATTAAGGAAGAAAGAAAACTGAAGCACAGCATTTATGAGTATAGGAAAGTACACATTTTTAAAAATGAGAGGAGACTATTCAGCTCATCAAACTTGCTGATTACCACTGTTTGATAGGTCATTAGAGTATCTGTTTCAACTGTACTTCTGTCTGTGCAGCACTAAATGAACAATATGAAGAACTAACTGAATTTAAATATATATAAATGTTAACATCCTTCAAGATATGGTGATACAGGCCAATTTAGTGTCACCAGTTTACCTGTACTAATCTTTGGACACTGATCCAATTAGGTTTAAATTGCTCCTAATCGAACATTTTCTTTTCATTCTGCTGTAAATGATTATGTGAGATCTCGGGCTCAGGCACACAGGGGGCTATAAACTTCTCCTCCTACAAATAGTTTACATGATTAAGCACTCATATCTGCAGGAGGATGTTGGCTTTTATCCATCAGTGTGAGTCTCAGATGAGCAGATGTGCTGATGGTTACTACAGAAAGAAAGCTATTATTTTATAAACTGGACAATGCCACCTACTGGAATTTAGTGGGAACTGCCAAAGTAAAGTCCAGTTGAAAACAAAATTTGAAAACCACAATAATAATTGGTCACATTTTTCTTCTTGTTAATAAACTGAATTACTGTTTACAATACACTGACAATCAAAATCCAAATCTGTATAATCAGTGTGGAGGAGAGCATGAGTGATTAATCTCAGAGTAAATTTAAATAGATATTTATTTACAGTATGCAATTCTGTAGTTTAGTATTTTTTTCTTTATGTTCATATATGTATATTTGCATTAGTGTTTAGAGCCATAGTAATGTTATACAATTCAATTGTATTACAAACTTTGCTAGCCTACAGCAAAAAGTACACTGTATAGCTTAAAACAGAGAATAGATTCATTTAAATTGAGTAAAGTGAATAACGGGTCTTTATAAGTACAGGACAGAAAAATGTCAAAAATTACTATAAAGCCATGATTTTTAACAGTTTGAAGCAGGAGGTCTACATTCATCCAGGCATTTTTATTCTTCGATTTTTTAACAAGATAAACCTAGCTTGGGACATGTAGGCAGGACCCTGTCCAATCAGCAATGGGTACAAGACAGGAACGATGTTAAACTTTTGCCTTTTCATTCCTCTGGATAAATATCCTCAAAACACCCATCATGTGACAAAAATCTCCTTTCTTTGAAGACCAGGAACTTACAAAGAATTTAATGAAGTCAAAATAAGGCAATTTACTGAAGTTGTAATGAACTTTTGAAAAAAAAAATACAAACAGTATTTAGAAGAATCTTATTGTAACTTAAATGAATAGAAAGTTCACGACAAGCAGTACAGCTTCACATTTTCATAAGGTTTGATTCAATTCCCAAACCGATCACTGTCACTGTAGAGTTTTCACATTCTTTCCATCTGTATCTCCATCCTTTTGTTGTCCCACATCTTAAAGTGTACTCTAAATTGTCCAAGCATGATGGTGTGAACTGAAAATGATTGTTAAAGACCCTCTATGATCTTGAATTAGGGTTTGAGAATGGACAAAATTGAAAAGTTAAAGAAAAGGATGTAAGGATGTGAATGGCCAGATGCATTGCATCAACATTGACAACTCAAGAGCCATTGGAGGCCAACACCATTCCAATCAACTGGGTTTAAGATGAGAACCGACCCTAAATGGTGCCAGTTAATCGCAGAACATTACAAACCTGTGACACTCATATGGAACCAATTTAGAATGACATTGAAATCCTTCTGATGTAGGAGACAAACCAGACTACCCAAAATAAAACCCATACAACCACAAAAAAATTTCACAGATTCCATACAGACAGTGTCAAGGCCAGGATATTAACTCTGAAATCCAATTCTGTGAGGTGCCATTGGAACAATGGGAATGCAATTCTGCAAGGTACCAGTCTGTAGGCTGCAAATGCCTTATCACTACCCAAATCAATTGGATCAGCATGTCTCAATGGATTTTCTATGGTCTCTTTGAAAATAATTTTATATAAAGTATATGCTATAGCACATTTTTACTTAACACGATCACACAGTTTATAACAACTGAAGTACAAAAAAGAAGCATACATTGTATTAAATACTGTCATATATTAAAACATAGTAAATAAAATTCTGTAAGATAGATATTGTTCTCTTCCTCATCTGCCACAGAAACAATGGATTTATATTCTCCTGAATCAGCAGTAATTTTTCTGAGGTCTGTTTAGACTGGTGTTTACTTTTTATTGACCAATTTTATTCCTTTATTATAGGATTTTGATGTCATACCAATCTCATATATAATAAATTTCCAGGAGATGTAATAACATGAAATTAAATGATATGAGATGAAAATACATTATTTGTCTTATCCATCCACCCATCCATCTTCTTAACTTTATTATCAAGGGCAGGTTTGTGTGGCAGCTGGAGCCTATCCCAGCAAGCATTGGGTGCAAGTCAGGAAAATGCCCTGGATAGGACAAGTTTATCTCTGCATGAGTACATTTACACATACACATACTAAAGCCAATTTAGCAATTCCAAATCACTAATCACTGCATGTCTTTGGACTGTGAGAGTAAACTTGGACACCTGGAGGAACCTCATTCAGAAAGAACATGCAAACTCCACAAAGGGAACACCCAGGACACAAACCCCGGTCTCCTTGCTGCAAGGCAGTAGCGCTACCACTGCACCATGCTTATTTATCTTAGGTTAAAAATAATCATAGCCATCCATTTTTGCAAACACTTAACCCTATTCAGGCTGACAGGGAAAAATATTCTGTTTCATATCAAGATGGACATTTGAAATGGACTAGAAGTGTTACATTCATCTGAGGTATAAGGAGGCAAAATTAACGGTCAGTTATTGGTCTATTTGGAAATAACTTTGACTTGGGACAAGTTAAGTATTATCTATCCAATAGTACATTAAAATTCCAGAGGAATATAAATTGATAAAAAAGAAAGCTACCAGATTGATCATTTCCGAGAAAAAAAGACAAACTAGAAGGTTATAACAAGAAAAAAAAGACATAGTGAGTTAAAGCAAAGGTCAGAACCATCAGATCAAAACTAAACTGGGACTACCAAAACCAAAAGGACAAGATAGTACTTGAGAGTCAAAGATAAAGTCAAAGTCAAAACAAAAAACAAAATGATTCCATGAGGGCCTAGTTGGAAAATAAGCTAACTGACGCTAAAAATTCTTCTTAAGTTGTTTTATCCTCCAAGGGATATCATGTCTTGGGAACACTGCAGTATTTATAGAGTAACGTCCATTATATCATTGGCGTGATGATCAGGTTTATGTGACCTGCTAAACAGTGTTGTGTAAATCAAAAAACAGAAAATCAGAAAACCAAGATGTTAATAAAAATCAAATTTTAAAATTCAAAGAAAAAGGCAGAAATGTGAGAAATGGATTTCTCACATTTAAAATCCCAGAAATTACAGATAGATATGTATAAAAGGTTGTCTAATGCTACAGTTAGAAAATGAAAAGAGAAAATGATGATTTGGCCACCTGTAAATCATAAAGTGCACTTCATAAATGATCAGGCAGACCTGCACAATTTGCTGTCAGTTTTTATTACTTTATCATCTTGTTTTCTTTCTTGTAGTGGCTCCTCTTCAGCAGGAGCATACATAGCATAAACATGGTTTGTCTTGCCTCAAAATACCCTTTTTTGACTATTGTGTAAAACAAATAAACTATAAATTAAGCAATCAACAATGTTTTTTTCACATGTAAATGTTTATGGCTTAAGGGTATTTAAACTGTGGTATACCTTCAATCCACATTCTCCCTGTTTAACATATACACACACACACATATATATATATATATATATATATATATATATACACGCATATATATATATATGGGATATGGCCGGCCATTCACCCCGGCCAATACCCCCAGGCCGCCAGATGGAGCCTTCCCTGCAACATGGAGGTGCCCCGAATTCCAGCAGGGCCTCATGGACATTGGAGTTTTAATGCACAGCCCTGCTGGATACCATGGGGGCCGCCAGGAGTAACTGCAGGGAGGCCCAGAGATTTATATTTTCCATATAGCCCGGAAGTAGTTCCAAGTCAAGGGAACGGAACAAATGATATACTTCCGGGCTGAAGAAAAAGAGAAGTTTTTACCTGACCCAGAAGTGCTGGATAATCACATGGACTGACGGCTCAGAAGCACTTCTGGGTTGAGGACTATAAAGGACTGTGGGAAATCCCAGACAGACGAGCTGAGCTGGGTGGAAGGGCAACGCGTCTGGGAGAGTGGAGGATTGTGTTTGGAATTATTATTGTTATTGATTTATTATTGAGAATAGTGGAGGTGCTTGGTGCACACTTTTGTAATAATAAATTCATTATTGGACTTTTACCAGCTGTCTGAGGGTTCAAGGGAACGACAGTGTCCCTATATTCCACAATATATATTTATATATATATGTATATATATATTCACACGTATATACAGTACTGTGCAAAAGTTTTAGGCAGGTGTGAAAAAATGCTGTTAACAAAGAATGCTTTCAAAAGTGGAAGTGTTAATCATTTATTTTCATCAATCAACAAAATGCAGTGAATGAACAAAAGAGAAATCTAAATCAAATCAATATTTGGTGTGACCACCCTTTGCCTTCAAAACAGCATCAATTCTTCTACGTACACTTGCACTTGTTCCAAACATCTTGGAGAACTAACCACAGATCTTCTGTGGATGTAGGCTTCCTCACATCCTTCTGTCTTTTCATGTAATCCCAGACACACTCGATGATGTTGAGATCAGGGCTCTGTGGGGGCCATACCATCACTTCCAGGACTTCTTGTTCTTCTTTACGGTGAAGATAGTTCTTAAAGACTTTGACTGTATGTTTGGGGTCGTTGTCCTGCTGCAGAATAAATTTGGGGCCAATCATACGCCTCCCTGATGGTATTGCATGATGGATAAGTATCTGCCTGTATTTCTCAGCATTGAGAACACCATTAATCCTGACCAAATCTCCAACTCCATTTGAAGAAATGCAGCCCCAAACATTCAAGGAACCTCCACCATGCTTCACTGTTGCCTGTAGACACTCATTATTGTACCGCTCTCCAGCCCTTCGACGAACAAAGTGCCTTCTGCTACAGCCAAATATTTCAAATTTTGACTCATCAGTCCAGAGCACCTGCTGCCATTTTTCTGCACCCCAGTTCCTATGTTTTTGTGCATACTTGAGTCGCTTGGCCTTGTTTCCACGTCGGAGGTATGGCTTTTTGGCTGCATGAAGACTACTTCTGGCCAGACTTCTCCGGACTGTAGATGGGTGTACCTGAGTCCCACTGGTTTCTGCCAGTTCTGAGCTGATGGCACTGCTGGACATCTTCCGATTTCAAAGGGTAATAAGCTTGTGTCTTTCATCTGCTGCACTAAGTTTCCTTGGCCAACCACTGCGTCTATGATCCTCAATGTTGCCCGTTTCTTTGTGCTTCTTCAAAAGAGCTTGAACTGCACATCTTGAAACCCCAGTCTGCTTTGAAATCTTTGTCTGGGAGAGACCTTGCTGATGCAGTATAACTACCTTGTGTCTTGTTGCTGTGCTCAATCTTGCCATGACATGAAACTGTCTTCCTCAACCTCGCCTTGGTAGCAGAGTTTGGCTGTTCCTCACCCTGTTTCAAGCCTCCTACACAGCTGTTTCTGTTTCAGTTAATGACTGTGTTTCAACCTACATGTGACATTGATGATCATTAGCACCTGTTTGGTATAATTGGTTGATCATACACCTGACTAGAATCCTACAAAATCCCTGAGTTTGTGCAAGTGTACCTATAAGAATTGATGCTGGTTTGAAGGCAAAAGGTAGTAACACCAAATATTGATTTGATTTAGATTTTTCTTTTGTTCGCTCACTTTGCATTTTGTAAATTGATAACAATAAACAATCATTATTTATATTTCTGAAAGCATTCTTTGTTTACAGCATTTTTTCACACCTGCCTAAAACTTTTGCACAGTACTGTATATATTCATAGAGCCGCTCTAACCACAACACAGACAGGCAGGACACAAATTATCACACAGCACACAGTTTATTTACAAAAGACAGTCCAGCACAAATCTACAACACAGTCCCTTCTCCCAGCCAGTCCTTCCACCTTCACTTCTCCACATGAGCTTCATCCACTTCCTCCCGACTCAAGCCATTGAGTGGTGGTGACTGGCTCCATTTATAAGGCACCCGATAGGAGTCCAGGTGCCCAACGATCTGCCAAATAGTGCCCTGCAAGCATCCAGGCGCCCTATGGCAGTGGCCACAGGCCCCAGCAGGGTTGAGCTACCGTGCTCATGAACCATGAACCAAAATACACTCTCTCCCGGTCCTTTCATGGTCTGGGTGTCCCAGCCAGGTAAGGGTCCTGGTGGTCCACTATCATATATATATATATATATATATATATATATATATATATACACACACACACACACACACACACAACATATTTGCAGGGTGTATTTGTTTGGCAAAATCTATTTACGTTTGGCTTGCAAAGGGACAGCCGTGCATTTTCCCTTCTACAAAGACAAAATCTTTAAAAAAAAAATGCCCTTCTAGAGAAAGGAACTATAAAATCTTTTGGCTAGAAAGGGCAAGTCACATCTTTATCAAGGATAATATTTATGATGGAAGCCTCAAGAATAACAAGAAAAAACATCCAGTTAAAGATTGGACCTGATGTGTGACAAGCACATCCAAGTCAAGCACAATGGCTGAAACTGTTTACACAACAGATAGGAAACAAAATGCTTTTTAGTACAAATCAGAAATGTTAATAATACTTTGAAATGTATTTCAGAAAAATGAAATTAGTTATTGATCACAAGAGAATTATATGAATGTTAAGAAAGGTGAGGAAAAGGTTCTTGACTGAACCAGCATGGTTCTGAATGTAGTTTTATGCACTAAACACAGCTACAACAGAAGGACTACCATTTACCAACCTTTGCCAATGTCATCTCACAGTTTCTCCTGCAGGTTTGACTGATTCTTGCTTTCCAGTTTCTCCCAGCTGTGAGGTATTGCTCTGAATGACAACTCAGCCCCTCCTCTCACATGCTGTCACTCCCACACAGCTGGCGTGTCTTCATTTTATTTGCAACCATGGAGATACAACAATCAAGGTTTGACAAATCTCAATGAAGCTTCAGACTAGTGTGACTTTGAAATTATTTTTTCATTATTTTTACATACATTTTACTTCACCACAATCTCCCTAAACCCTGAAAGCATATACAGTATGTGAGCTGCATACTTTAACTGACTGTTCCCACTACTATAAACCTAATGTTCACAGTGATTACTTCACTTCAGCACTGATAGACAGATAAGCATGCATTTGAAAACCACTCTATAAAACTACAGTATATAATGCAAATTTGACTCACTCACTCACCCCCTCACTCATCAACAGAAACACTATTTCCCTTTTAACTAAAAAGCTGAGATTTGGCAGGATGGTACATCTAGGGTAGTAGGTATTCACTAAGAAACAATGTTTAGATAGATCAATGTTTAAAGGAAAAACTCTCCACACAGTATAAAAATTAAATAACCCAAAATCTCAAAAATGCCTTGATGGATTTAACTGAAATTTGGTGACGTTTTAGAAAAAAAGAAAATAAACCAACATGTTTTATGTTAGTCAATATTTGGTGTTAATAATATTGTACTGAGTGTGAAATTCTAATGCATCATGACCCCCGTTTTACCACAGCGCTGAAATGGGGCATGTAGGTTTATGCAAACGAAGGTCTTCTGCAGAAGTGAAGAGAAAGGAGCAAACTATGGTGAAGCCGTGCTTGCCAGGCACTATGGTTGTGAGTGTAGCCAATTTTACACACATGTACAGAAAAAAGGTATTTAATATATATTTTCCTACCTCTCCCCTTCATCTTATCTGCAACCTTGTGCAAATGCCAAAGTGGTAATTGCAATTCCCATCAGCCAAAATGCTGCTCCAAAAAATTTCATTAGCACTCATAAACCTTCTCCTCAACCACTTTGGGATAACAATTTCATTGTCTTGCTGGATTACACTGTTTATTTTATAGCAGTGTTTGTCAACCTTCAAGGCATTCTGTTACAGTTTTACCTTTTTAAGTTCCTTGACAACCCACAGAGAGATTTTAAAAAGAGGGAGAGTTTTCCCCCTTCGTAAATGGAGCGAATTCGAAGAGTAGGGGTGCGGGAACCCTACATGAAACAAGCACAGTTACACACAGGAAAAATGATTGTGCAGCATTGTCAATCACTGTAGCAAACCAGGGGTATGCAACATGTGACAATAAATCTGGGATAAACTATATAAACTATATACAATACTGTTGTTCACCTGCATATTGTCATTAAGCTCACAATACCAATCAATGATCAGGGATAACTTTTTTGAAGTTAAAAAAACAAGGAAACGAAAAATGGAGCCAAGCCACAGCTAAACAGAATGAAAAACGATTTTTTTGACAGCTGATGGAGATACTGTTTTTCAGAATCAGATAAAGAAGAGAACAGGATGGTGCTTTTTAGTAATTAGTAACTTCTGTTTTTTATGTTGATAGACATTTATTTAAAAAAAACAATACTGAGGCAATACTAATTTTAGTCTTTGATGCTAATTGAGTGTCTACATTTTAGCAGTTTTTAGCTTTGAGTAAATCAACTTTAAATCACCTTTGTAACACTGCTGAATACTGCTTTAATTCAGATTTCTGCAGCAATCTCTTTCACACCAACACCTGCTTCAACAGTAAGCAGCTCAAGTGAACTAATAATATTAGCCGCTGGTAAAAAATAAAAATATTGCTTACACAAAGTACATAGTACTTCTGATACATCCGATTAACCAACAGTGCCATAACCAAGACCCATTCACTTAGGAAGTTTCCCATGCAAAGCCGGGTAATGCAGCTAGTTTTAGTTTAAATGTGAAAGGCACAGGTGTGAATCTATTACACAGAAGAGGCACTGAGGTGTGCAGTCCAAACAGCTTTTTTATAAATGGCATGCCTTTCTGGTCTGACTGTAAGGTGTATGGGCAAAATCCCATTGGTCACTCTTTTCTAAATGAAGAAATTGTCCCTCTTTTTCTTGGCATTAAGTATTTTAAACACATCTTAATATATAATTCGCCAGCCTCCTCACTCACTCACTCACACACTCACTCACTCACGTCCGTCCGAAGCAGCATGCGCAGTCGCCTTCTGTGCACGTCCGAAGCCGAATGCGCAGTTGCCTTCTGCGCAGCTGCCTTCTGCGCAGCTGCCCGAAAAACCTTACGAGACCGACATCGCGGCAGGCGGCAAATTTACGGACACGAAAATTCAAAGAGAAAGGCGACTTTGACCGACATCCAACCCCAACATCGCGGCCGGCGGCAGATTTACGGCCGCAAAAATTCAAAGAGAAAGGCGAATTCGATTAAAGTTCTAGAGGCCTGAAAGGCGATTTCGACTACAGCTCGAGGCCTAGTTACGCATTCTGATTCAATTACGCATTCATTCAATACACCCATATCAGGTTTGTGGTGCTTATACTTATTACTATTCCACTCGTGCCCGTTTCATCTTACGTTGTCGAAACGGGCTCTTTGTCTAGTTCTTACATATTTGGTAAATACATCTACGAAAAGAAAGTTTATAAGGAGATGCAGGGAAAAGAAATGAGAGAAGAATGAGCCCATACACTCAGATTAACAATTCCTAGCCAAAGCCTATCCATATAATATCAGATGAAAAACAAGAATCAGTCCTAGATTGGTTGCAAATCTATGGCAGAACACATTTACACACAAAAACACACAATGGGACAATACAGAGAAGGTGACTAACTTTATCATGCACTTTTAAAAATCCTGGGAATATCTGAATTATGCAGTGAGAATATGCAAGCTCCATATATACTGTGCCAAGCTGAATATGTACAGATCTCTAGAGCAGTCAGTCTTGCCAACCATTCTGCCAACAAACCACTTTGATCAAAGGCTTGAACGTCATAAAAGCATAACATAACTTTGTCAAACCTACTTAATCCAATTCAAGGTCGCCAAGAACCTGTTTTTGTAGAAATGCAAGTCCATCAAAGGGTCTACCCCCACACAAACTTACAAGTCTATAAGCAACTTTTCCCAGATGTTTGGGATTTGGGAGGAAAACTGAACTACCTGGAAAAACACCCTTGCAGATGCACGAAGAACAAGCAAAATCCACACCGACAACAACCAGAAGTTGGATTCAAACGCACTTCACTGCTGTGCCACCCCACATGATCAAAGTGATTTGCTTAAAGTGGAAACTGTAACTAATCATTAGATAATGGTTAGTAACGTTTTTATTATTCCCAAGGGGCACATGTTTTCCTCCTACACTGTATGCAGGAGGCTTCATTACACTTCCTAACAATTATTTAATCACTGGTCAAAAATCATAAATATTTTGTGCTTTGAAAAGAAAACATAAAAATGGGAGAGGACTTATTGTTGAAAAGATTCAAAGCTCCTTCAGGGCAGATAACCTTTGATTTTCACACGTATACTTTCCCACTCATTTGTTAACAACAATAATCTCAATTCAAAGTACTTGCAATTATATCAATACACATAAATCAGCAAGCCGTAAAAATTCAATCAGTATATAAAGATGCAATCTTAATAGTCAACATAGTGCTGTCATGTAAGATAAAGGAAATGGAAAACAAAGGGGAATGGAGAGGTACACAGTAGAATAAAAATTTCACTAAACTAGATAGATTAATAAACAAACTGAAGGCATTCAGATCAAGGAGATGGGAATAGACAGGGTTCAAACTTTGAAAATTTATAAATGAACTTTAAGAGTTTACATCAAAGTTTTCCATGTAAAAAGGTGATAAAAATGTATAGTAAGTTTTATACCTAGACAGCACACCAAAGCAGAACACTCAGGAGTGCTAGTAGATTTGTTATGATGCATAAAATAATAATGTATTGAAATGCAGTAAGAGAAGAGCTAAAACCATCCTAGGGCTAGTTCTGAGATTAGAAGTATCTTGAGATATGACTCTGTAAGAGATATTTCTGATCATACCAGTCAGTCACAGTGCACACTCCCTTACATAAGGTTACTTTATGTTTGATATTCCAAGAGGTATTCTGCACCATTTGTATTCTACCTCAAACTTTTCATCAATCCTTAATTACTGTTTTTCCTAAGAAAAATAAGGAATTATTACAATATGCATCATACAAACCAATCTCACTTCTGAATAATGATGTTAAAATACTCTCGAAAGTCCTAGCTAGAAGGATGGAGAAAGTGCTGCCTTCGGTAATATCACAAGATCAAACTGGATTTATTAAAGGTCGACACTTAACTTCCAATCTTCGACGCCTGTTTAATGTAATATATTCACTTGCAAAGTCAAACACCCCAGAGATATTATTATTGTTTAATGCAGAAAAAGCATTTGATATAATTGAATGGAACTACCTTTTCACTACATTAGAGAAATTTCTGTCGAAATGCTTATCAGATAAAGGGGATTATCAGAGGAGGACTTGAACAGAAAATTTCTCTATATGCAGATGATATGATACTGTATATATCAGACCCACAAAATACTGTGCCTGCAGTCTTAACAGCACTTACAGAAATTCAAAAGATCTCTGGTCTCAGAATTAATTTGAATAAAAGTGTGCTCTTTCCAATGAATTCTCAAGCACACAATATTAGATTGGACACCTTCCTTTTTATTATTGAAGATCAGTTTAAATACTATGGGGTAAATGTCACAAATAATCATACAGTACTTGGTGGCATGGATCTTATAGACAGACCTCAGTATGTGCGTCTCAGGAACTGCAGGTCTGACATTGTGGTCAGCAACACGGGAGCGCCGCAGGGGACTGTACTTTCTCCAGTTCTGTTCAGCCTATATACATCGGACTTCCAATACAACGTCCTGCCAACGTCCTGACTTCCAATACAATGTCCTGCTCCACTGACAGACTTAGGAGATTGTTCCTCCCCCATACTATGCAACTCTTCAATTCCACCCGGGGGCGTGGGGGGGGGGGGGTAAACGTTAACATTATACAAAGTTATTGTCTGTTTTACCTGCATTTTTATCACTCTTTAATTAAATATTGTTTCTTTATCAGTATGCTGCTGCTGGAGTATGTGAATTTCCCCTTGGGATTAATAAAGTATCTATCTATCTAAAGCTCTTTATCAACAAAACTTCGCCCTCTGTATGGAAAAAATTAAGCAAGCTTGCATAAATGGTCAACCCTTCATCTCACTCTAGGTGGAAGAATTAACGTTGTTAAGATGAATATCCTTCCTAAGCTTCTCTTTTTATTTCAAAACATTCCAATATACATCAATAAATCATTTTTAAGCATTTAGATTCAACCATAACCTCATTTTTTGGAACTTAAAACATCCACGTATCCAAAGAGCGACCCTACAGAGACCTAAGGCAGAAGGTGGCATGGCTCTATCTTTCAGTTTTATTACTGGGCAGAAAACATACAAGCTATAAAAACCTGGACACAAATAGATCAACATACACAGGCTTGGTCCGCAATAGAAATAAAATCATGTAGTACTTCTTTATATTCCCTGCTTTGTGCCCCAATAAACAAAAGTTATCGCCAGTATACTAATAACTCAATTGTGCTTCACTCACTCAGAATATGGAACCAATGTAGAAAGTATTTTAAGTTGGAGAATCTTTTATCTGTGGCACCTCTGCATGAGAACCACCTTTTTCCACCCTCACAAACATATGCAGTTTTTAATATCTGGAAAACATTTTGGATTAAATTGCTTAGAGATCTTTATATAGACATCATCTTTGCATCCTATGAACAATTACATTCCAAATTTAACTTTCCAGCAACACATTTCTTTCACTATCTTCAAATTAGAAACATTGTTAAACAGAACCTGCCCAATTTTCCTCATCTCCCAACTTCCTCTATGCTGGAAAAAATATTGCTCAGCATAAATTATTTCTGCAATATATAAAATTATTTTACAGTCCCTCCCTTTCAAAGATCCAAGAGGTCAATGGGAAAAGGATCTCTCACTCAACATATCACAAAAGGAGTGAAAGGTAGCAAAGCAGAGAATTCACTCGAGCTCCATATGCGCAAAGCATACAATTATTCAACTCAAAATTATATATCAAGCACATCTGTCTCGCTTAAAACTGTCCAAAATGTTTCCAAGGTAAGATCCAACCTGCAAATGCTGCAATCAAGTTCCAGCCTCACTGGGTCACATGTTTTGGGCCTATACCAAATTAACATCATTCTGGACAAAAATTTAATTTTAATAATTAAATAAGCTCTTAAGGCACTCAGGAAGTAAACTCTCTTCCCATTTCTTTATCTTCTCCATCTGTCTTTATCTGCCTATTAAACTCATCAATTTATTTATTTTTACTAGCTTTAAGTTTTACTCCGTTGGCCATGCTCTCTTTCTCAGGGGTGGGGGTTGATTTGTTTTCAATCCTATTTACGTATTCAGGCATTGATTCAACCTGACAGGTGTCATTTGTAAATGAGATTTAAGAATGTTAGTTTTATGACCTGCAGGTGTTTTAGTTTGTTTGAGACATTTTTTCATTGCCTTTCTATTTTATTTTATGTATATTTCTCTTTTTTTATATCTTTGATGATGTCATCCGATTCAGCATTGCACTAGTTGTTTGTTGTAGGTGCCTCACCAGAGCAAATCTACTGGAGTACATTCATCAATATAGGGAAATACTAAATGCCATGTCGCTTAAGAGTAAGAAGCTGCTGTAACTACTTATTAGAATTTTACCTAAATAATAAATGAAAGAATCTCTGTCTCTTCTCTCTTTTCTCAAAAAAGTTAAAATGTTTGATCACTTAAGAATTTGAGATGCCCCATTAAAGCATTCCCTCAACTATGATTCTTGTTTTGCATCTTCACAAAAGTTCTCCCAACTGATCAACAGTCTCTAGTCTTAACACTAGAATCCCTGAAGCTTACAAAAAAAGTTGTAACGCTGGGCCACCTTAAATTCCTTCACACCTCTTCATCTGTGTTTTTGTTTTACAAATGTGCCAATCAGCACAAGCAGCAAGCAGTCTGCTATCCCATGCTCCCCACCAACACAACTGCAGTTCTCCCAGCTCAAGTCTGTTTATCTGGCTGTGAGGTGTTTGGAATTGTATAAGGTAAATAATATATTGTTATTTGGAATACATACATTTCATGTGTGTTCTGTGTCTACAATGATCTGGGTAAATGTAGGATGAGAGGGAATGGGAGACAAGAAATGTTAAACACATAACTTTAATTAAAAAGTCCTATGACTAGGGTAAAGGCAACTTTTCAAAATTCATTAAAAGCACTTACCTGTGTAAGTCATTAAGTGCAGGGTGCGCTTTCACGGTCATTTTAACTTTGTCTTCAGCAGGTTTACGCAGAAGGATGCCGGCGACGGGTCGGTTGCGCCTCCAGGTCAGGCCTGCTGGAGGACGCTGCACGTATCCCATCATAAAGTCCAGTGTCTCTCTAGTTCTACCATTGGCATGCCTTAGTGTGAGGAGGGAATTCCCAAAGAAAAGAAGTATTTATTTTTGTAGTGCATATCGACCACCTTGAAGACATCATTTTTAAAACACAGTGAAAAAAATCAATTTTGTATACTCTTTCTTGTGTCATAATGAAATGTATTTTATCTTGTAGCATTTTTGTAGAATAAACATTTGAAAAGTGTACTTCTTTTTGGCTTACCCTGTATAATAGTAATAATAATAGCAGCTCACTACTCAAAACGTTAAATGCTGGAAAGACTCAGGATCAAACATGCAACCTCTGGATTTAGAAGCAGCTGTTCTTAAATGTAATCTAGCCATGCAATTGGTAAATTGACTTTGATTTTTACAAATTATTTCTTTTTCTTTGGTTTTAATCTTGAATAACAGCACACTTGTTTTAACAATATAACAATATATTATTTACCCAATGAAATTCCAGGCACCTCATACTCAGATAAACAGACAGCTCCGTTGGTGGGGGATGAGTGAGCAGGCTGCTTACTGCCTGTGCTGATTGACACATTTGCAAAACAAAGATGCTGATAAAGAGGTGTGAAGGAATTTACAAATTTTTTCGTAAACTTCAGGGATTCTAGTGTTAAGGGTTCAGTTTCTAGTTTGTGTATTCAAGCTTTATCAATCAGAAAAATAAACTAACAATACAAGAATACAGCTCACAGTGAGCTGAAGTGGTTCATAAGTGTTTTTGAAAATTTCTGAAAAACTGATCTCATACTACGAGAGGAGGAACCACATGTCCAATAATTTCTGTCCATATGTGTGCATGACAAGGCCAAATTTGCTTTTTTTTCCATGCAAAAGCCAACAAATTCATGGCATTTTTTTAATTTTAAAACTTTGATGTGGACCTACCTCCTTGTCACTCCACTATGCCTACCCCTTGTGCTATGGAGGTAAAGTGGACAAAATCAGATTTGTTCATACATCAGGTTCAACATATGGAAGGTTAAATTACATTGTATACAATATTCTACTGTATGTTATAATACACACTTCATATATAACACTGCACAGTAACACATTTGAAATTATAATGCAGGTATTAAAGTCATAACAATAATTATTTATTTTTTCCAAACATAATTGTTTTGAAAGAATAAAAAAATGATTTTTCAAAAATTCCTAAATTGAGAAGATCTAAAAAAAGGCTCCAAAAATACAGAGGTCAATGGTTGAGTACTATCGCTTCAAAGAAAAGTGCACCAAAGTAACACACATAGTTATTTTTATACATAAGGGAGCAGCTGGGAGTATTTCATTTGTAAACCACACATCACACAACACACATCAACTTGAGTTGAGCCAATGTGCTGAGCTTAGCAACTACAGTATATGATTTTTTCTTTAATCGGAGGTAGATTTTAAAGATGCATTTTTTTTTTACACCATGTAGCATATCAAATTTTGCTGAGGAGGCAGAATATTAAAGTTCTGTTTATTTTTTTCATTTTCAGATCATGTATTTGTTTATGGTTCATTAACCATGTCAATTGGAATCCAGTTTTCCATTTCTCAGAAAAATTATTACAAGAAGGTGTTAAAAAAGGGCTGATTTTATGAGAAAATATTGACATTAAAGGTAGCCTTCTGCTGTTTTATTGACAAATTTAGTCAATATTAGGTTCTTATATATATGTATAGTTATGAATAGGTCATCCATTCAGGTCCTGAAGTCTCTACACCATAGGGTGTCTGTTCTGGTGGAGGACATTAGGAAGTCATGTATGGAACCTCTGCACACAGCCTACTCACTTACTCATTCACACCCATCTAATTTGTACTATACCAAGCAGTCTAACTGAATGTTCTGAAAAATGCACACTAATGCAAGGATAATAAGTAACCTCCATAAATACAGTATCTGATGGGAGAGGTCCACGACAATAGAAGTTTTTAAATAAATAATAATAATAATTTATTACATTTATATAAATAAATTGCGGAGCTTTATCTCTTTGGGTGTTTGTCTGTGTGCATCCCTAGTATATTTGAATGGCTGATCGGGGCTGATTGCATTTGCAAGTGAGAACGCAGTTAGTTCCAATTGCCTCATTGACTTGTAATTGAAATGCTGTGCTCACAGAGGCATAAAATGAAGTATGCGTAAGAGAAGAGAGACGGACAAAAGAAACAAAAGATAGAGAGAGCAGAGAGACAAAGGTTAAAACTGCAGTTAAGTGTAAGTACAGGGCAGGATTGTGGAATAGCCAGTGCTGTTGTGAAATGGAGGCAGGCAGCCGGGAGATGGACCCAGTCAGGCAGATCAGAACTTGTGCGTCCCTGTAAACCTAGAGGGATTGCATCCAGGGACAGGTGTTGGGCTTGGGGAACCCCAACGGTGACTGACGGAAGTGATTGAGGTTCAAAGCCATGTTAGGGTTTCACAACGCCTGTCGGGAGGACATCTCATATGGCTGCAAGACCATTTCAGAGTCAGTGGAGAAGAAATGGATTTTTAAAAAGAAGCACTATGCTCGGGATTGTTTTAAATGGAAGGAACCTGACTGGGATTTTAACCTAATTTTTAACAGGTTATTTATTGTTTATTTCTTTGAACATTGTAATTTCCACCAGTTCACTTGTTTTTATTACTGATTATTTGATGAAGCACTGCACCCTTGCTTGACTTTAATGTTTGTAAATACTTTGCACCACCTCTTGCTTATTAGTTGCAATGATACGATACATGGTGCACCACTTGCTGCTCATGAGAGGTTAATAAAATAATTAAATTTGTCTTATGCAAACACAATGGTCTCACGGGTCATCTGAGTGAGATCAGTGCTTTTCTAGGGACACAGATGAACGATATTATAATCATAGCCAGTTAAAAATGTCAAACATTGCAGGGAAGAATTGCAGTGGGAGGCAAAATTTACATTCATCTAGTTCATTTTCCGCTCAGATATAGCCACAATACACTAAAATGGATTTTTGCACATAATATTCCATATATGTTTTGCACTTTTCAGTTTATTGTTGCCTTGTAATGTGTATTCTAGGACTGAAGGATATGGGTTTTGAGGTAAAGCAGAAGGAGGTTAATCTTTTAAATCTAAACATATATGGGCTAACTGATGACTGGATGAAAGCACTGAATTGAATAAATAAGGCTGATGCCAGCTGTAACATTAATTCTTTAAAGAGGATGCAGTGGCACAGCTGGAAGCTACTTAAGAGCAAATTGTAGAAAAAATGTTAAACATTTATATGCAGTTAGTTCAGGGAGGTTGTTGCTGTTTAATTCTTCACTTGGTATTTTTAAAACACTGTACAAAAGAGATTAGCATTGTAGGGTACTGGGCAGCTGCCAGTTGATGGGCCCTGGTTGACTTCAGAACTGGGTGCTCCATACATAGACTTTTGCATATACTTCTCATGTTTAAATGGGATTTCTCCAAGAATTCCCATTTCAAATTAAAGTCTGTAACAAGAAGAAGCTAGAAAATGTATTCAAGGAGTCAAGGAGCAACAATAAGTTACAAATGAATAAATATCTTCATAAAAACACACTACTCCAATGGGATGGGCAGTAAATATTTAACACTGTTTAAAACTATAAGCATCTCTTCATGAATCCTTCCTAAGAACAGTTATCCAGTGCAGTCCTCCGATGTTCATTTCGTAAGCAGCAACCATGCAGCAACTTTGTCACCTCCCTGACAATACTATTTGTGATTTGTAGACCACTCACCTGTGAACTCTGCTCCTCTACTGGCTCCATCCCTGCCTCCTCAGTTGATGCCCAAAGGGCTATCAATGGATACTCTGTCTTCTCTTCTCCCTCGATCACTCAGCAGGTTGGACACACTTTCATTAGCAGGTATTACACCCACAAGTTAAAAATCTCCACTTTTTTGCAGCAAGCCATCTTCCTAGTAAACTGGAAAACTGAAACACTGCAAAGGTTACAAGACGTTGTAGGACTGGAATATGAATGCTCATTCATCCTATTTTTCAAGGGGGGGTGGGTAAATGAAGTCAAATTCAGGAAAGAGGTCTGGGTTAAAATCAAAAATAAAAATTACTGAACATCAAAACAAGTTAAAATATAAACTACAAAGTTTGTTAAAAACTGTCCAGAAGTGCCTCTCAAACTTTGTCTTTTTGAAAGTGGCTTTTTAATGTTTCATTGATCCAGCCATGGGACACTTAACGCCCTGCATTGCCATCTATTATGGATGTACTATATATGTTATTGATGGTGACATCACACCCATGTTGTTAAACACAGCGACAGCGACTGACTTAACGACTATAAACAACATTGCTGCACCTGTAACAAAATATAAACAAAGACATTATTATTATTTTTACACAGAATTCTAGGAAAAGAATGTATGTAATAAAACTCTAAGGTTTGTGTGTGTGTGTGTCCAGTCCCTAAGAGCAATCTGATTGGTCAGTTTGTCTTTAGTGTGACTGTTCAGTTCGGTTTTGGTGACATGATTGAAAGAGGAAGTGCAAGTGTGAAGTACACAAGGAGGAGTCAAAGTGTTGGAGGACAAGCAGACAGTCACCTTCAAAGATTGGAAGAATAAAAGTGCACAGGATGCGAGAAAGGCGCCTTGAAATGGTAGAGTCTTAGACGCAGGCTTCACGGTAATGTGCTCAATGGAGGCAGTGCTGTTCAAGAGAGGTTCAGACACACAAGGGTACAGAGGAAAGGCATTGAAGGTGCATATCGGGATTTCAAATACACACAGAGATATCAACTATTTTTACATTTATTCTATTACCTATCTTTGACAGTTAAAGTGGCTAGTATTAAAAATATATAATATTTATGTAGTAAAATTCATGATTTAATGCTCAATGACCAAGCACATTTCTTTTCTTATGACATGGCATTTGCCATGTTGAGATCTTTGTGAGAACTGCATGACAAACTGTAAGAGAAATTTCGAATTGCTAACATGATGATGATTGCAAATTAAGGAATTCAACTTGTTATTTAGTCGATATACATATTTACTGATAAAAACATTATTTTATTTTTATGTTATCATCTTTACCACATTTATTAATCAGATATTTGCAAAAGTATATATTCAGGTCTTTTAAAACTAGACTTGTTATGTTATTTTAGAAGAATTAAGTGGTATTGGACTGGTGAACTTTGTTGGGCTAAATGGCCTGTTCTCGACCAAACTCTGTTCCAATGTTCAAACAGTCCATCATAGAGTTCACTCTTGAACACTCTCACACTGGGCCAATCTGGAGTTGTCAGTTTATATAACATGCGCATCTTTGTAATCTGAGAGGCAAACTGAAGGACATTGTGAAAACTCATATGAAATCTAGAAGATTTTGCATATTCCACGTAGTCAGTAACCATGTTGAAGGACATCCGATAAACCTAACCAGCGTATCTTTGGGGATGTGGGAGAAAAACTACAGCACTCGGAGCAAAACTCAAGCACACATGGGAAGAACATACAAACTCTACACAGAAAATATTCGGCTGTGTGATTTGAACCCTGGATGCTGCATCCTTCTGTAAAAAAGTCAAACGTCCTTCTAAGACAAATAAAGTTCTATCCATCTACATATTTTATTTTTTAGTAATTTTTGAAAGTGCTTCCAATTATTCTTACTATAATTTTAAGGCAGTCTCATTTTTCCTACATTCACATGTTACAGCCATTGATACAGATGGATACAGTATATTCAGGAGATAGATTTTATGTGGATATTCTAAGCCAACACAAAGAATGAACTGATCATTCCTAATCTTTGTAATACAGAAAAGTGTAACATTGACAACCATCTCCCAAAACAAAGACTTACTCATTTTCTATTCTCAGTTTCTTTTAGAATGGATGTTCTTTTTTTTAATAGAGGAATTTCCTAGCTTTAATTCCAAAAAATGCAAATGGGGAGGCCATGTCCATTTATAGCTGACCTGATTATGTGTTCTTAGCATTTAAACAGTAAATCTGCTGAATTGTTATTCCCTGACACATTACACAGTAGCCTTGATCCTTCTAGCTCTATAAAAAGAGGTTTTACCCATGTGTTTGTGTTAGGCTTCTATTATGGCTAACCAGTTCATAATACTTGGTAAAGGTGGCTGCATCAGGCTTATTGAATTTGCAGCACATATAGTAATACAAGCTGTTATAATGTCCTGTGGTGTATTTAAAAACCTCTTTAATGTTACAGGCAAAAATGTTACTCATTACCATTAATGTTGGCATTTAAAGAAAAGCCAAGCAAAATGACACCTTTTATTGGCTAACTAGAAAGATTACAATATGCAAGCTTTCGAGGCAACTCAGGCCCCTTCTTCAGGCAAGATGTAATCATTTAAAAAAATACATCTTTTTCAATGATCAAATATAAAAGGCTATATAAAACTTCTAAATCATAGTATACATTTTTGAACCTGTCATGAGCATTGCACCATTAAATATGTGAGGAAAGCAAAGCATTTTCTGTATAGAATAGGATATCAAATAACATTTTGAATTAGACTGTAGGGAAGAAATATTGTCCTTAAGTACTAAAAATCAAAACTAAGAATTATCTTTTACATACCTGGTTAATTATTTAATATCCTTGTAACAAAGCATACAGTATGTTGTCTGCCAAGACTTTCAACAAGGACATTTTTTAAAGTTCCACCTTCAAAAATAAACTATAACTTGCATGTATCCTTGGAGTGATTAGCTATTATCAACTTGCATTGTTCTTAGTTACATCCTTTACATCCGTGTGGTTTCACAGACAGACAAGGCTTTGAGTGGTGGATTATTTCTTGTAATTCCCCCACTTCCTGACAGTTATCCTACATCCAAGTCCTTGCCAGAAGCTTTAGTTTAAAACAAAATGGAAATTGTCTGGAATTACAAAAAGATAATGATCTTCTATCAATATCAACAAACACAATAAATGTTTAAAATAATTGTGGTTTCAATAGACATTCATGAACAATGCAGAATTTTAGGGTGATTATTTGCTCTTGGACATTGTCCAAGTGCAGTTTGCAAGTTTTTCCCACTGGTTTTTATCTGGGTTCTCCAATTCTCCTTGTACATGGCCATATACTGTATGTTAAAGTAACTGGAGTTTATAAAGTGACTGTGAGGTAAGCCGGTCTTGCAGTGGACTGGAACTGGTTTAAAAATTGCTTTTTTCCTCGTCCTCAGTGGTCCAGGATAGGTCCTGGCTCCCCACAACATTGAATTGGATTAATAGGTGTAAAAATGTTTTGTTACGTTATGCTAATGAAAATCTATCGACCAATTTATATGAGTGTTTCTTCTCTAAAAATCTGAAGGTTAATGTGTAATTAGGTATAATGGAGGTACGAATGCTTACTCTAAGACAGGCAATGTGGCCTGGTGGCAAAATCATTGGATGGTAAACCACAAGCTGGCTGGGAGAGTCCTGCCACAGACTCACCACATGACCATGAGCAAATCTTCTACTCCACATCTAAAAGCATGTGGAAAGAATAGTATAGTGCAGCCTTTCAGAGTAATATGTCAGCCCTTGTTTAATGAAGATGAAAAAGAAGGCACAATAAATAGCATGTGTGGGTGCAAAAATCATCACTACAGCTGTAGCAAATAATAATGAAATTGCTTAGTGCTGCAAATGGCAGACAGGAAGAGATGGGTTTTGGAGAAGGCAGAATAAGAAGTGATGGCAGTGCTCCTCCGTTCTAGAAGCTTCCTGGCTGTGGATGAGGAGAAAGAATGTATAATGATCAGTGCCCCCTCCCTGTCTGCGGTGGTATTGCTTATATTAATATAAATTTTCTAACACAACAGGCCTCAGTTATAGAGTGGCATGGGGTAAGCCTTGAATAGGGAGATACGGTTCAGCTGACTGAAGTGGTTGCAAAATCTCCAATTTTCAGCGTGCTTAAGGGCCTATTCTATAAGCTTTTCTGAAGTATAAGAAGTACTGTGTAACTAATTTAATACTTTTCTGTATACAATATTTGTAGTTTTTTTTTTTAAACCACGGGCTAATATTATTAGTTCACTTGAGTTCCTACATATGAACATGAGTAAAACATTCCTGCAATAGATCAATTTCTTCTTTTCCCAGTGGTTTGGCTTTTGTTGATGGTCATTGCAAAACTTCATTTTTGAGGAAATTGTTTCGAATTGAAACAGGTGATTAGTAGGAATCGTGTAATTTTGGGTGTAAATATATAATTTCAACTTGTAAAAATGGTAGCTTCAATAAGATATAAATGTATCACTTTGATCTTGTACCATTATAAAGGTTTTGAGGGTTTATACCAAAAGCAATATAAAAATTGAAACAGGCCTAGTGTATGGAAACAACAGTTTATCTTAGAGAAAGTGGGGAATTAAAAGTGGCAGCAAATAAGAACTGAAATAAACCCTACATAAATTTATAAAATGCAAAATGATTGAAACTCAAATAAAAAGAAGAGCAAACTTCAAATATTAACTTGCAATACCCTCTACATACATATCATACAGTGGCAGCAATGGGATGTAGAAAGTAGTACTACAGTGTTATCATTCATTTTCTTCTTAAATTTTATAGAGTTTAACCCTGAAAGCCATAGCCATATATTTAAGTACCATTGCTGAATTGTGTTTAATTTATTACAAACAGAAAATACTTTACAGGCTTCACATTTACATGGCTTATGGAATGAATTGAATGTTTTAAGAAATGTACAGCAAAGAACAAATGAAAAGAAATAATACTGGAAACTATGTACAGTGTATAGTGTCCACCAATGTCTCTGCTCTGAGGGACTCCTTAACTGAGCTGTGGAGAAGCAACACCTTTGGTCACTCACAGTGACTGGCACACATTTGAATGTCATGAGGCAGTTATTAATCACGTCTTACATGAGCTATGCCTAACTTGCCTCCACCCACTTCATGGCTCATTTTCCACAGAGCATGCCACCCTGTCTCTTTTTTGCTATGCAGGATACTTCCCATTCTTGACTCATCTGTCCACCTTACTGGTCAGTGACTCTCTTCTGCTGGTGATGTTCATTTACATAAACTGCCAAAACCAATTTATCTGCACAATCACCAAAAAAGGGTGCAGTGCTTTATTTAGGCCACTCACTACAGCATTATTATTGACAAATAAAAAAACGTGGGTCAGCTAAATTTCTTTTTCCTGTTATGTCACCAAGTTTCAGTCAAATCAGTCAAAGCATTTCTGAGGTTTTGTTGTATTTAATTTTTCTAACATGGGAGTAGGGTTTAACCCTAAATATTAATACAGTATATCAAAAATGCCCTTTCTTAGCAGATACCTACTGCCCTAGAAGTACTATCCTGCCAAATTTCAGCTTTTTAACTAAAAGGGACATAATGTTTTTGTCAGTCAGTCAGTTACTAAACTAGATAGATAGATAGATAGATAGATAGATAGATAGATAGATAGATAGATAGATAGATAGATAGATAGATAGATTGGAATTATACATTTTTGTAAATTTATGAATTGTACTGTTTATACTTATTATTATTAATATTATGATGATGATTGTTATTATTATTAGTGTGGTCTGGTGGTACCTGATAGTCTTCAAAAAATCACCCAAATACAAAAAAATAAACAAAATTAACAAACTGAAAAGGTTGAGGGTAATAAATAATGTAGAAGGAACTGATGCCAATAAGTTAGGTAAATACACACATGCCCACTCAGTAACCTCAAAAAAGGTGATCACGGAGACAGCAAAAAAGGTTGCAGGTCATTCACCACATTATTAACGTTAAAGGAGGGTGAGGTGTTCTCTCTGTGATGATAATTCAAAGAGAAATTTTTCAAAAACAGTAGGTTCTCAATTCTGTCAGATCTGTTCCTTTTAATTTCAGGAAAGTCCATTTAATTTTTGTTAGTAGTTAATAAATGTAAAAATAGGGAACAGACAGGCAAAAAACAAAATAATAATTACAGAATGAAGATTAACTAAAGTCATTCCAGTAATACAGCCTCGCAAGACTTTCATTCCTGCTGTGGAGGCATATAAATCCTGCCTACAGATAGCATTTAAGGGAGGCTATATTAACATTTCAGATTCATCAGCATACATAAATCAGTAACACCAAACTTGATTTGTACACTGCTTCAGTGAATATGACGCACATTCTTTATATGTATCTAATTTATGACTATACACATGCACATTTAGCATAAATGAGATGGAAATTATTTATCTTTGAATGTTGTAGACATAGTACAGGAGTCCTGTCTCTTTAACATGTCTCATTACAAACAGTCTTCCACCTTATCTACTGTTTGTACCTCCAAGTGCACTAAACCTGATTTGAAGCCTTTAACGTTTTTTATAAAAATTATAAAACACCATTAATAGTAGTGGTCTTTGCAACAATTATAAAGACTGAGATACACTAGCAAACAAAGCCGAGGCCACAAGTAATCTAAAAGTCTGGCTGTCATTTCCTTCCCCTTGTATTTACAGCTTAAGTATGACTGTGCAATTTTTTTCAACGTGTCATATTGAGAATACAGAGATTCATGTATTTATTTGGACTTGACTAAAAACAGTACTTTTCTGTTACAGCATGTTAGCAACACATAAAAAAATGAGGTAAACTTTGTAAAAAAAAAATCACATTACCATATGCCATATGTCATTGTAATACCAACTCTAACAGTTTACATCATGACTCTGTTTTGGTTGCCCAGTGGGAAAACTGGGTTCTGTAGGCTTTTGGAGGCTTATTTCTGACATTGATTTTTATTTATTTATTTATTTATTTTTTGTCATCGGGATGTTTTATTTCCATTTACTCATACTAATATAAGTGCATTTTTGTAAACATGCATATGATGTCCTGACCTGTCATTAAATATAAATGGATATTTTGGCTTTCTCCCAGTTTGAATTGATGCATAATTTTAAGCAAATTTTCCTTGAACACTCTGCTTAATATGACAAAATGTCATTAGAATGAAAAATCCATGTTCTTTTTCTAATTTTCAGCTTTCTTGTTTGTGTTTTATGCCTTTACTGTTTACGTGATTGTGTTTTTTTACTGACTGTCTTACAACCTCTAAACGTATGTTTGCAGTTTGCAAATGTCTGCTCATGTAAAAGGACTGGCTGTGCTTTCTCAGTGGGGTTAACTCTGTTATGCTTAAAATGAGCTCCAAAGGCTTTTGGATATATAAATGCTACATCAAGGCAGACCATTGGTTACAGTAGAAGTTTGACCACTATGACTCTAGGATGAGAGTGACTCAGGAGTGGAACATCACAGCTTTGAAATGATAACAGAATTATAAAATGAAGAAGGAGGATTACTATAAAATAATAGATCACTACAAACTCATCCACTTATGCTAGAGAAAATACAATATGTGCTAGGAGCAAAACCTGAAAAATTGACACATTCCATGATATTCTTTTTTTCCTACAATGAAGTCATTTATTTAGCAAACGTAAGGATAGATAGATAGATAGACGATATTTCTCACCTACCCCATGCTGCCTGTAGTGATGGCAGAGGTGAATTTTTAATCTCTTATTTTTATGGAGACCACAATGATACAAAGGGCTTCAAATAATATCAAAACATCCATGAAAGAAATGGGCTTCATTGATACTCTCCAATGAAGCCCATTATTGTCCGATGTCTTTCTGATTGTGCAATAATGAACACAGACTTTTGCAGAGGATGCCAGTGGTTCTATAGAATTTATTTTGAGTTTCTTAGTGACTTCTTGAATGAAGGTTTGAGAGGTTGGTCAGTCCTGGCAAATTCAGTACTATTTAAAGTATTTTCCATATGGAATTTATGGATTTCACCATGATTCAACGCAGTCCCTGGACCTTGTAATCAGCTCTGTAGTCCTTGGTAGATTTCAACAATATTTTCTTGAGGAATTTCCTTTAATTTTAGCATTATGTGTTTGGTAAATCTTTATGCTGGCAACTTGACTTGTGATAATAAGTGAAGTTTTCATTTAGCAGTGCTGGTGGTAATGAATCCTGTGTTTAATCAGATGACACTAATTATCCCTTTAGCCTTGTTGATTTAACTGGGGGGGGGGGGGGGGGGTTACTTTTTTACACAGTTGGCGTTTGATAACTTTGTTGAGTGAATAAATGAGATAAGAAAAAAAGTGTTATTTATTCACTCAACTGCACTTTATCTAATATTAGATTTTGGCTCAAAGCTTCCATATATGCAGAGTCAAAAATCTGCAGTAATTGAGGAAGCCAGGAAATGAACAACTACTCAGTTTCACAGTACAGTATCTTACATTTACTTTGAGAGATTTCAGTCATTTAATCTGGCATGCCATACAGGTAGAAAAAAGAGGCATTTGTCAAATATATCTGGCCTGGGATAAAAGAATGCATATTTTGTATTAAATCTCTATATGAAATATATGCTGAAATACTTAAAATCAAGTTTGTGCTTTTATTTTTTTAAATTGTGTGTGGATATTAAAATGCTATATGACAATGATCATAGGTATGGCTACTTAGTTAAAACTTTTGCAGTAGGTGCATGTTGATATGATACTATATACAAAATAAATGTTTGCTACTCAAATAATTTAAATAGAATATGAAATAATGGAGTGAAAGTATTTGTTCATGTCTTTTTTTAAATAAAACCCCTCTTTAGAAATAGTAGCCACTGGTCTACATTCAGGAAAACATCCATCTATCCATTATCCCAACCACAGGGTCACGGGGGTCTGCTGGAGCCAATCCCAGCCAACACAGGGCTCAAGGCAGGAAACAAACCCCGGGCATGGCACCAGCCCACTGCAGGGCACTCAGGAAAACATAAGAAAGGAAAAGGTTAGCACGAATTTTCTGTGATATTATAATGTATTGTCTTTATGAGACATCCAACACTGATGTAATACACCAAAAGGAACTACAGGCTAGTAGACTGAGAAATATTTTAATTTGGATCTCTGAAGTTAATCAGCTTTTCACTTTCAGATGTAACATTTTAAAGAAAGGGGCCTGTGTGTTTTACTATGAATTTCCTGACCTAGGTGAACTACCAATGTTCTTCTGACGGGAATGATTAATGCTGCCATTTCAATGTTGAGATGAAACAAAAAATAATGAAAACTCTACAGCTGAGCAATATTTATAACACTCTGAGAATGGATATGCAAGAAGATGTCAGTAAAATTACTTCCTCTCATTTCAGTTCACTGGTCAATAAAACTATTTATCGGTTGGTGATCCATGATCTCGTAATGATTAAGTGCTTTACTTCAGAAACAAATTTTGCATACTTTATTGGTTTGCAAGCAGCTGCTCTTGATAATATATTTGGATCTTGTCATCTGTTAATAATGAATTTCTGCCCCAAGTGTTGTTATAAAAGCACTCCTCCCACATTATAAAGACATGGAGGATAGGATGCTTGGTAAACCTAAATTTGCCGTGTTTGACATGAGTGTGGGTTTGTCTACTATGAGATATACTAGTGTCCTATCTAGAGATGGTTCGAGCCTCATATCCAGTGTTCCTCTGGCTGCAATGAACATGACTCAGAATATGTGGCTTCAGAAAATGAGCATGCAGAAAGACAGTTTACTCATGGACTAAACTTGATTAAAGTTATTTCAGCAGGCTAGGAGGAGGTGGAGCCAGAAGGTGGGGTTTAGGGTATTTTGGGGCTATTGATTCTGAAGTGGATTCCTGATCAAAATAAAAAAAACAGAGAGCATGAGTCGTTCAGAGACCCACTTCCTTTAGACCATTAGAATATTGCGTCACTGTTTTTGGTTTAGTGTTTTAATGTACTTTGAAATTTCCAAGACTGTTTGTTGTGCTCTTTGAAATAATGTTTGTAGTTAAAACCATCCTACGGGAACTTGCTGTTCTTTCTATCTCCAGAGCCTTACAGTGTAAGCAGACTAGTTTAAACAGAGGCTTGCGTAATGTCCTCATCACACCTTTTCTCTTTCTTGAACAGCAGTCTGTTTTGGATGTTATCTTGAAACTTCACAGTATTTTGAAAGTCTACTATCTACTTTCTAAACCCACTTGCTCTACTAGAGGTTAATGGCAAACTAAAGCTGAAATCTGTTCTGGCAGCCCAGTCTCCTACCTTGGACAGCATGCTGTCACAGAGCAATTTTGCATGTATGAGCTGACATAGACATGCAGCGGCTGTGATGATTTATTTACAAATTGAAAGGCCAAACTCATAACATTTCCCAAACTCAAAGAAAGCCTCTGAATAGTATTACATTTATTAATTAAATTAAACAAAATGTAAATGAAGTAACTAAACAAGAAATTAAAAAAAAAAAAATTCCTTGCATTTATATAGTGCTTTTCTCACTACTCAAAGCGCTCAGCAATTGCAGGTTAAGGGCCTTGCTGAAGGGCCCAACAGAGCAGAGTCCCTTTTGCCATTTACGGGATTCGAACCGGCAGCAACCTTCCGAGTGCATATCCCTAGCCTCAGAGCCACCACTCCATCCTCCATTATTACATTAATACACTACATGATTGAAAATAAACCAAATGCCTTCCAAAACAGGAAAGAACAATTAAAGTAATAAATAAAGAAATAAGTTGAACAGAGTCATTTCTCAATCCAAACATTACTGATGCAAAACATATAATCCAAAAACCAAACGATTTGTTCTGTCATAAGACACAGAGACAGAGAGAAGGGTGGTGTTAGACAGAACCAGGAGATGAAGTCAAAGAAGCAAGCTAAAATCAAAACCTAGAAGTTAGAATTTCTTACCAAAACTCATAGTCAAAACTATCAGAAGGTTCTTAATCCTAAACACTAAATTTAGAAAAGATTTTGCCAGCAAAATCTTGGATAGCCAGGAAGTACACAACAATGATCTTTGCATTGAAACAATGATGTCATGTACTACACACATTCAGTCACTAAAGCTTAAATAATCATATAGCAACAATACAGAAATGTTTCTCAAAATGGTAGCACCCATGAAAAGCAAATCACATTGCATCACAGAAAATAAAAAAAATATTAATGTTGCCAAAACAAGATTTAAACAAAAACTAAAAATAATATATATACAGTACACCAATACGTAAAAAGGAGGACATGTAGGGATGTGGAGTAAACTGAAAATATAAAGATAAATGAAAACAGGGTGAGGCAGCAATGTTCCCTCTAAGGAGTAGCATATAGTGAGCAAAAAACATTCTTTATGAGCAACATTTTGTTTAAGCCAAAAATTTATGAGCACCAACTCCGACGGTCGGAGTGAGCGATCGTACGATAAGTACGAGCGACGCCGTCAGAATGAGCGATCGTGCAGGAAGTATGAGCGACGCTCTGAATTCGTGTGAGCGATCGCTCACGCGCTCCGCTTAGAGGGAACATTGTGAGGCAGTGCTGCATCCTCACCTCACACAGGGCCTAACAATCCACGTAACAGTATGTCTTCAAATTTTGAGAATAATCATAAACTTAGAGAACATACAGACTTCTCTCAGAAAGCTTTTCTACTTGTTGCAAGTAATAAGTGATAAATGTTACAGTCCCAACTAAGGAGTAAATAGAATTAAAAATGCAATGAATGGACAAACTTCTTTTCATTATGAGGATATTTGATACATTTGTCACACACACAAACACAAATGAAAGCTACCTCTCTAGGCATTTTGGATAACATTTTTGTTTTGGTAATTCTTTTGGATTGTATCTTTCTGGTGTCAAAATGTTAGAAAGTACAGCAATCTAAAGTCAGACAGGCTTCAGCCAAAATGGGCCTAAGGTCCACTGCAGAAAAATATGTTAATGCCTAGTGGCTGCTAGAGAAGAGCAGAGAGGCTTTCAGAAAGTCTACATATGTAAATTGTTGTGCAATTTTCTATTGTCTATTGCCTGTGCTTCATTAGGCTCAATACTATAAAAATGAAGATGAAGAAAAGATGAATCTGACAAACATAGAACATATACAGAAGATGTAGTCATAGTGAATCATGTAAAGTTACAGTAAGTATCACAGATAAATAATTGCTGCATCCTGAAGGCTTGTTATCCTGCCAGCGTGTTATCTGGAAAGATGAATTATCAGTCGGTAGCTCACAATTACTGATGGCTAGGAAAGAAGGTTCAGCTGTTTTTAGGAGAGCTAGTCATGCACATTATAAATCAGAAAAAGCTTTAGGAAATATGAAGATATGTGTTAAATTGTTTTTCTCTGCAAATTATTTTAAATTGTTTTATTTTTAATTTACAACTATTAAATACATTCATTATCCTGTTCTCTGTTTATAATGTTCTGGTATATATGAACATGTTTTTAAACACGCATAAAATTGACAAAAAAGAAAAGCACATTAATGTGATGCTCCAAACAGAATGTAATGTTTAAAATGAATATTAGCGTGGTGGTGTGCACCCTGGGAGAGTCCACCATTGTTGATAAATGACGTGAAAGGAAAAACATCCATTTAGAAAAAAAAAAAAAAAACAAACTGAAAAGCAATAGAATCCAGCTTGTCCAGCTAATTGTATTGCTCCATTAAATCCCAAGCCATCTGGCCTCTTCTGCACTTTAACTCTGAGATGCAAAATACACCCCGTTATGCCCTGCTTCTTGGGTATACAAAAAGCAGAAAACAGATTAGAGTCTGAACTCAGTACACTTTTAGTTGATAATATTTAGAAATAAAAAAAAACATTCTTCTGTTCCAGCAGGTTACCAGCATATTTGCTTCTACAATACAAATCAATAATTTGCTTCTGAATCCATTGACCTTTTGTATGAAAAAGTGATCTCAGCTTCTCTGTTGAAATCAGTTACCATTAATTTACACAACTGTAATAATTTTCCTGAAGCACTTTTATTGATGTCTCATCATGGTTGCTCTACAGGAAACCAAAGACATGTTTTTCCTTTAGCTTGTCATGGTAGGGCAGACTTTTAATTCATTGTGGTTCTCTCCACAAATGCTAGTGCTGGTTTATGTTATTTGTCTGGTGGTAACAAGATCAGCACACAGTACTTCACATGGGGTCTCACTTGGAAATTGTGAGCTTAATGTCATTTCATTCACACTGAAAAATCAAACTTGACAATCTAACTCAGTTTGGTGAAGTTCATTTCATTTAGCTGAGCAGAATTTCCACGATTTCGCCAAACTCAAGGTGAACCACATTCAATGGAGTTCTCACATCATTATCTCTCCTTCATAATTTTATTTATGTTTTAAATATTATTTTACAATTTGAGTACATTTTGTAAAAATATACTTGAAAATAGTAGTGATAAATTGCATTCCCTCACCAGGTAATTTATATTTAGACAAAAATAAACAATTGCCATTGTTTTGCTTTACCTAACTCTTACCATCCTTAACTGTTAATTTCACATGAGAATGCTATTGATTACTCTGAGATTTGTGAATGAAAACATCTTAGTAAATATCTACGATATCTAACTAAGAGCTTTCTGAAGTTCCCTGCGTGATGTAAGCTACTAATTGAGCTTTAAATAGCTTAAGAGAGGTGGATGAGAGACTTTATCAAACCATTTTAGTATTCCACAAAAAAGAAGGAAAATAAATTGACACTGTTTGCTCTTTTTAGGCTTTCCATTGAAGGGCTGGTTAGCTAGTTGGCTTAAGTTAATCAGATTTTAACTTGTGTTTCCCCAAAGACAGTGGAGCCCAAACATTTATTTCCTTTTGAATCTACTGTAATTTTGATTTCCTCTCTTCCTTTATTTTTGGGCTGTACCTTAATAAATTTGTATGTATCCTTTTCTCATCATTATTACAAGTATTTAGAACCTCAATGGACAAGCATTTATAGATTATATATGTATCTGTATTTGTATTAAAATATTCTATGTTGTTTGTGTATCATTTAGTATTTTTTTGTGTTTTATTCTAATATGTTATAGATTTAAATGAATACAGCACTACAACATTGTTGAGGAGAAATTTGTTATATAGCAATACTATGGGGCTCTGCCCCCTGCTCACTTTGCTTGCCAACCCCCGGGCGGGTGCTAAGTGAGGTTGTCAGTGCTAGCCACGTTGCGGTTCCGCCGCTTGCGTATGGGGATTTTCTTTTATAATAGAGAGACATTTAATAAAATGACATATCTGATGAATTTATTTAAAAGCAATACACAAATCACATAGTAATTGCATGCTTCTTCAGTCTGAGTAATTTTGCTTCCTTAGTGTCAACCTGAATGACACGTTTTATTCGCTAAGTGAATCGATTACAATATGCAGGCTTAATAACATTTAAAAAATAAGGAAGAGTTCAACTACACATTTTCCACCTTGATGAATAATTAATTAAATAATCAACTAATTTCTCACTTAATGAGCTAACCAAGTTATTGTTGCATATTAAACTGTATAACCCAATAATTAAAATTGTTAGGATCTCAATACAGTATGTTATGATTTAATTATTAATGTTTTTATTCCTCAGAATCACTCTTATCCTGGTTAATAATACTTTGTTGTTGGGATTTTTGGCTTAGTTGTTTTTATTGCTATAAACCTTGTGATATGTCTTTCCATTTTGGATCTGTATTTTTCCTTGGCCGCTTCTGTTTTGTGTGTTTTCATGAACACCAACTTGTTGTTGGTGGCAGCAATGCCTCTTGCTAACTGAATGTGCCAGCTGTGACACTGTGTGTTATGCTATGAAATTTTGCCTTAAATCAAGGAAATGGCCTTGCAAAAGATAATAGTACCTGAAATAAACAAGGAAATAAAAAGGCTTTGTTTGGCATTGACTTTGAAAAATTTAGACAATAGATTTTATGTAATTTTGTTTTAGTGGCTTAGTCTAGTTGATTCCTGTGAAAATGACTCTTTTAAATTGCTGTTTTGCCAGAAGATATTTCTCTGTTGCTATCATCAAACCAAATGCGTATGGACAAACATAATTCCAATGTTACAAATATTTTAAAAGCAGCAATAATACAAATCACGAAAAAAGCCACAGTTTGAATAGACATACTTACCAAATGTATTTCATGCTTCATTGTTCAGAAATTAAAGATTCATACTTTCTCGAACTACTATGGAAACTACTACAGTAAAAGCTTACAAGTAATGCATTAATTAGTAATATCCAACTGAATATCCTTTCATTTGCTCTATACCTTTAAGTTACATTTGCTGTATGTAGCCATCCATTGATTTTTATTTGTTATTCCCACACAGGATCATGGAAGCTCAGCTTCTGTCCCAGCAGCCTCGGTTATAAGGCAGGGTATAACACTATGCAAGACACAACTAAATCATTTGCCATGCTCGTGCACACACCCAAGGTTGCATGGAGAAGGCAATAATTCAAAGAAAATCAATATTATAACAAAGCACAAAGAAGCGTGGAAAGGTTTTGGGCACTGTGGTGAACTCCATATAATTGGATGAAAACAAATGGCAAAGAAACATCTTTTTAAAATGGCGGTGTATCTGGTCTTGTACAGCCTAGGCAGGATTTGGGGTGCAGGACGGCAGACTGCAGGAGTGATGTCAGAGATGGTGAGGTTGTCAGTCTTCTACCCTCCAGAGGGAGGAAGAGAAAAGGCATTACGTAACAGCGGCAACCACTGGGTCGGCAGGTAATTACCATCACTAGAGCCCTTAAACTGTCTCTCATGAGTGCACATGCTCATGACAATATATAACACAGATTTATAAACCAAAGCAATACCAGATGAAGTCAGACAATTGGCATCATTCTTTAATTATTCTGCCTTATTGCATTTTAAAAATTCAACATAAAGAAGTTATCATTTGCTTACACGCAAAACAAGACAAATCGGTGAAACTGAATAAAGCTTTATATATGGTATATGTTTGTGTTCTGAAAGGTTAAGCTTCCATGAATTAGGGTTTTAGATCACACAACCACACGGTCCACAGTTCTCTATGTTTGTCGGTTACTCTCTCATCTATAGCCATGATATGTTTAGTAACTGATTTCACTATAAGAGCTACAACAAAAACTGATTCTGTGAGGCTGAAGGTCAGACAAACTTTTTAAATTTTTGCAAATCTGCTAAGTTTTCTTACTGTAATTTTATGCAAGACTTGCTATTCACAGAAGGTGCTGTTGCACAGGAAATGTACACTTGTATGGAGTGGCTTATTAAGTTAGTTGGCTTAGTTTAGAGTCTGCCAAGCACCCTTTGCTGCCTTTTTTTCTATAATAACATGGCCAGCTTTCATCTGTCTCCTGTAATTTTACTTCATACCTTTCAAAACAGACATGAATTAATTATTTCAAATATTTTTGAGTGTCTTTCTAACAGTAGAACAGTCATCAACTTTTAATGTTCTGGATTCCCAGTATATGCCAATTTATTTTGCACACTGAAGAGTATGATTAAGTTCTTTCTGTTTCTCTGAATTTCCATACATTTTGTGATGAGTTGTTGGGGGCAAAGTGTTTTTAGGCTGGACAAATGGATAAATTCCAGTAAAGCTCTAAAACAGTGAGTAAAGTTTAACCTGGAAAGAGTCGGTCATTATAGTATTATATAATGGACAATAGAAAGCAGGGGACATGGCAATTACCAGGGAATCACTTCTGAGAATGAAAAAGAGGTTTTAGAGGATAAAAAAATGTTGAAGATGGAAAAAATTGGGGCAATGTTGCACTATTATTATAACTGGCATGAAGCTGACTACTTCTCTTCAGTCCATTTGTTGGCAGGACCCTTTCCTGGAGCAGAAAGAGTGGGATCATTTTGCTTTTTAAGTGAGGCAGTCCATAGGCTTCATTCTTTAAGGTGTAAGAAGGACTTACGGGTTCATTGGTCTCTGATGAGATGGGATTTGGAATAAAGACATTATAGACCCAGCCCTGACCCTAACAGTGATTACACACTTAGCTGGAAGCCATTTTGCAGCCAAATTAACAAACAGTTTAAAGTAGGGAGGTGAGTTTGTGCAAAGACTCACCTGGGAGGAGAACAAGAGGTAATATTTTAAAGAGGAAAGAGAGAGGTAGGAAATGGGAAAAGAAGGGCTTAGAGGTACCCTATAGGTTAGCAGGTGGGTGAGCCATCTCACCAGGCAGATAGACGTTCATGTAAAACATAGTCAAACCCTGTGGGCATTAAGGATTTGGTTTCTATTCTGTTTACTTTTGTCATTTGTGTTCCCTCTCTTTATCCTTCTCTTCTTCTTCTTTCAGCTGCTCCCATTAGGAGTCGCCACAGCAGATCATGTTCTTCCATACCTCTCTGTCCTCTGCATCTTGCTCTGCTACACCCATCACCTGCATGTCCTCTCTCACCACATCCATAAACCTTCTCTTAGGCCTTCCTCTTTTGCCTGGCAGCTCTATCCTTAGCATCCTTCTCCCAATATACTCAGCATCTCTCCTCTGCACATGTCCAAACCAACGCAATCTCGCCTCTCTGACTTTGTCTCCCAACCGTCCAACCTGAGCTGACCCTCTAATGTACTCATTTCTAATCCTATCCATCCTTGTCACACCCAATGCAAATCTTAGCATCTTTAACTCTGCTACCTCCAGCTCTGTCTCCTGCTTTCTGGTCAGTGCCACCGTCTCCAACCCATATAACATAGCTGGTCTCACTACCATCCTGTAGACCTTCCCTTTCACTCTTGCTGATATCTGTCTGTCACAAATCACTCCTGACACTCTTCTCCACCCATTCAACCCTGCCTGCACTCTCTTTTTCACCTCTCTTCCACAATCCCTATTACTCTTTACCTGTCTTCCACAATCCCCATTAAAAGTTTATATTCAAAAAGAAATCATTTTGGCACATGTTTGATCTCATTGGTTTCATTTTTGCTGTGCATGGCAGGGAACAGAACCCACTCCTGTCTCAGCCACCAGCTTATAGAGTGGCAGCCTGGTATGGGAATCACCATCTCTACCCATCCACACTGTCTCACACAAGTGAACCATAAAGAATCAATTAGCATTCATATTTTGTTCAAGCACTAATTGCTTCACTCAGAAAATGTCTAATAGAAAGAAGCATGTTTGAAAACCCAATGGGAGCAATGTTTTTTGCTGTTTTTGTAATTTTCTTATACATTTAGTTGAAAGCAATAATGTGGTAAAAAGACACTCCCAAAAACTTACTTTACAGAAAATAAAATTAGTTTCCTGTATTTTACTATAGCAGAGGCCCAAAGTAACAGCCAGATGTGATTCCAGTGCAGATGTGACTTGTCTCCCCAGAGACACCTGAAAAGTGCTAAACAATTGTAAAGCACACGTTTCCAAATTCTGTTAAAAAGGACTGATTTGAAAACTGCCCAGAAACAAGTGGGAGCAAGCAAAATGTTTATTGTGTTCTTAATATAATGACCTGCCTGACAATCTGTGTCATTGCTGCCACTCTGTCTTGCAGGACTATAGACAGGAGTAAAGGCAACTCAATAACTTAATGAAGAAGAAAGACTGTTGGGTTTGGCTAATGTCATTACAGAAAAAATGATGAGGGTATTGTATCAGATTACCGTTTTAGGAGCAGGAAAAGCAAAACTGAAATATTATCATATCAAATTGCCGTAACAGCTGTGATACCCCCTCACTTTATAGTGGTAATGCATTCAAAAAGCTGTTGTACTGAACTTTAAAATTTCTGTTGTCAGTACGACACAGATAAAATAACTATATATCAATAAATGGTGGCCTTTTTGTTTTGAATCCCTCACCCAGACATTGTCTTTGTGAACTGTGCAGGCTCTCTCTGTGTCTATGTGGGTGTCCCTGTTTCTCTCATCCCCAGCTTAGGCTAACAGGCAACTCTAAATTTTCTCAGTGTAAGAGATGTAAAATAAAAACACAACAGAGCATAAAGGTTTGGGGTTTCCGGCCCCGTATACTGTAAAGAAGATTCAAAATGAGGTTATACAGTCCAAAGTGCATTCACTGGTTTAACTGTTAACAATCACATGGCTTGATGGGGGAACATTTATAGAGGGGACCGGAATTGAACAGAGGAATGCTGGGTAACGAGGAGTGGTGTAGTCTGGGATACTGATGTCATCAGAGGGAAGGAAGATGTGGAAGTGGAGTAGCGGGAGGTGATTCAGGGTGCCGTCGTTTCCTTCTTTCTGGGAAGATAAAGAAAACAAGGTTAGTTGCCTGCCCGTCCCGTATGGCTTTCGGATTTCGCGCTACTACCCGGGTCGTTCTGTGACTCCCCATGCGCGTGTGCGTGACAGGCCCCCCCCGCTCAGCCCAGCCCCATCAGGGCGGGCGGACCGGACCGAGAGGTCGTGAACCCGGGAGAGGGCGTTGACATTGGCTTGAAGGTTACCCCGCCTATAAGTGACGGTAAACTTGTAAGGCTGAAGGTCCAAAAACCACCTGGTGACCCGGGGATTCGACTCCTTGTGCAACGCCATCCACTGGAGGGCCGCGTGGTCCGTCATAAGGGTGAACTCCTGACCCAGCAGGTAGTACCTCAGATGTGTAACCGCCCACTTGATGGCCAGGGCTTCCCTCTCCACTGCCGCATACCTGGTCTCCCGGTCCAACAGTTTCCGGCTCAGGTAAAAAACGGGGTGCTCGACACCGTCGATGCTCTGGCTCAGCACTGTACCCAGGCCTGTGTCCGAAGCATTGGTCTGGAGAAGAAAAGGAAGCGAAAAATCAGGTGTGTTTAACACAGGTGCCGAGGTAAGGGCCGCTTTCAAGTCACGAAATGCCCGATCTGCTGTAGGATCCCATACCACATACAATGGAGCCCCCTTTCTTGTCAGGTTAGTCAAGGGTGCTGCCCTCTCAGAGAAACGGGGCACAAACCGGCGGTAGTACCCCGCCAACCCCAAGAAAGCCTGCACCTGTCTCTTGGTACTCAGACGGGGCCATTCAAGGATGTCTTTAATTTTGGAGCATTGCGGCTTCACCTGTCCTCGCCCCACTAGGTAGCCTAAATATTTGGCCTCCTTTAATCCAAAAAAAACACTTCCGAGGGTTTATACGGAGACCGGCTTTCGCTAATGTGGCCAGGACAGCATACACCTGCACGATATGTTCCTCCCAGGTGCCGGAATAGATGACGACGTCATCCAGATAGGCGGCACAATAGGACTGGTGGGGTCGTAGCACTCTATCGACCAGACGCTGGAAAGTCGCAGGCGCCCCGTGCAGCCCAAATGGGAGAACGTTATAGTGCCAATGTCCAGTAGGGGTACTGAAGGCGGTTTTCTCCTTTGTGGATGCCGTTAAGGGAATTTGCCAGTACCCTTTGGTCATGTCAAGAGTAGTCAAGTATTGAGCCGTACCCAAACGCTCAATAAGGTCGTCTATCCGGGGCATAGGGTAGGCATCAAACTTGGAGACCTGATTCAGACGTCTAAAGTCATTACAGAACCTCCAAGAGCCATCGGGCTTAGAGACGAGGACGATAGGACTGGACCACGGGCTGTGACTTTACTCAATGACATCCAAGTCCAACATCCGCTGGATCTCGAGTTCGACCTCCGCACGTTTTGCCTCCAGGAGGCAATAGGCCCTTTCCCTCTGACTACCACCCCGGGATCCGTACTGATGTCGTGCTCAATCAGCGCGGTGCGGCCCGGCGTCTCGCTTACCACCTCAGGGACAGCCAGGATCGCTTGTTCCAGCTCCTGGCGTTGGGACGATGACAAATCCGGACCGAGGTTAAGTGGCATGTTCTTTGAGAACAGGGAGAGGGTTGTACCGGAGATCGGGGCCTCTTCCCGAACTCTCCACGGCTTCAATAAGTTCACGTGATAAACCCTTTCGCGTGGTCGGCGATTTGGTTGTCGGACCAAATAATCGACCAGCCCCTTTCTCTCTATAACCTCGTAAGGCCCTAGCCAATGAGCCAATAATTTAGAGTGGGAGGATGGTACGAGCACCATCACCCGATCCCCAGGCTGGAATTCCCTGAGGGTGGAGTTTTTATTGTAGCAACGCGCCTGCACCGCTTGAGCACGCGTCAGGTGATCTTTGAGAATAGGCCTGATGTGGGCTAGTCTATCACGCAGTTGCGCAATATATTCCACTACGTTTGTAGAAGGAAAGGTCTCCTCCTCCCATCCTTTTTTCACTATGTCCAATAGTCCCCGGGGTTGGCGTCCATACAATAACTCAAATGGGGAAAAGCCCGTGGAAGCTTGGGGCACCTCCCGGTATGCAAAAAGGACGAGGGGCAAAAGCTGATCCCAGTTCCTACCGTCTGCGCTGACTACATTGCGTAGCATTTGCTTAAGCGTCTGATTAAATCGCTCGACTAATCCGTCGGTCTGGGGATAATAAACAGACGTCTTAAGATGCTTTATCCGCAGTAACTTGGCCACCTCCCTAAACGTATCCGAAGTAAAGGGAGTACCCTGGTCCGTGAGGACTTCTTTGGGTATTCCCACTCTGGAAAAGAAAAGTACTAGTTCCCGTGCGATTGTTTTAGTAGTAGCGGAGCGCAACGGAACCGCCTCTGGGTAACGAGTCGTGTAGTCTACCGTAACCAATATATACTTATGGCCACGGCTTGAAGGCTCCAGGTTACCCACTATGTCTACCCCTATTCTTTCGAAGGGAATATCGACAAGGGGGATTGGCATGAGAGGAGCTCGAGCCCTCCTAGGTATCTGACGAATCTGACAGTCCGGGCAGGATTGACAGAAGCGCCGGACCTCCTCGTTAATACCGGGCCAATAAAATCGGAGCTTTAACCTCTCCAACGTTTTCTCGGCCCCTAGATGGGCGCCTAAGAGATGGGCATGCGCTAGTTCACACACCTCCCGCCGGTAGGTCCGTGGGACTAGCAACAGTTTCCGCATCTCGCCTTCGTGAGTCGCGACTCGGTACAACAGATCATTTTCAAGAATAAAGTAGGGCTCCGGTGGTGCGGGATCGCTTGACAAATGGCCGTTCACAGCAACAACAGCATTTCTGGCAAACTTTAGGGAATCATCATTCCACTGCTCGCGTTTAAAGGAAGCCGGTGTAGCCCTATACTGAAGCTCCACCCGGCTTAGTGGATCGTCCGCCGCCGAATAGGGGTCGGTGCTCCTGCTCGGGCCCTCACCTGAAGGTTCCGGGCCAGGGTCCGACGCCTGAGAACCTTCCCCTGGGCAACCTACGTCATCATTATTTGTCGCATGGCACAGCGTGGGAGTCGCAGCGAGCTTCTTTGTTTTACTCACAGCCAGACCCAAGTTAATACAAGGAGTGGATTTCGTCTTGCCGCAATTTATCTTTGACCAGTCGGGCCCCAATATTACTGGGAAGGGGGGTTCCGGAAGAACAGCGACTGCCAGTTGAATCACCTCTCCCTTCCAAGCAATAAAACAATTCGCGGCTCTATACGCCCTGGTCTCCACGTGCACACAGGTAACCTTTAAGCGTTGACTTATCCACTGTCACGGCAAGACATAACGGCGAGCAACAATAGATATATTGCTCCCAGAGTCAAACAATGCCCTCACCGAGTACCCATTTACCAATACCACTCCCACATTCGGAACAGCCAAGGGATGCGACAAAGCACTATACCTTTCTGTCAGGGCCACACTGCAATCCATTTACTCCACATGTAAGGGACAGGCTGGCAAGATGTGGCCGAGCTCCCCGCACTTGAAACAGCGCGGTGGGGCTGGCTTCTCCCGGGGCTTTACTGGTGTTTCCGCCGCACGGCGGCTGGGCTCGGGGTGGCTAGCGTGTCCCTATTAGGCTCCACGAGCCGGCTGTTCCGCCCCCCCGGATCGGTGAACCGCGAGCTGACGCTCCAAGACCTCTAGGAGGCCTTTCATATCCTTGTAGGGGTGTCGCCGGACCTGCTGGGCGAGATAGTCTGGCATGGCGTCTATGAGGCCTTCACACGCTACCTGTTCCATGACCTTCCGAGCGTGGGGCCCTTCTGGCCGTAGCCAGCGGCCCATTTTGCCCCAAAATTGAAAGGCTTGCGCTCTGGCCGGACCTTCAGGATCAAAGCGCCACAGCCTCCATTCACTCGCCTGCTGGTCCGGCGTGACGCCGTAGCGGCTTAGGATTTCGTTTTTTAGATTGTCATAACTCGCGGCCTCCTACTCGGGGAGATCGTAATAAGCCCGCTGCGCAGCGCCCTTCAGGTACGGCGCTAAGATGGACGCCCAGTCTGATCGCGGCCACTGGTTCCGAGAGGCAGTCCTCTCAAAGATTCCCAGGTATGATTCTATGTCATCTGCCTCCGAAAGCGAGACAATAGGCGGAGGCGGGGGCCGTGCAGGCTCTGGTCTTACTGCGTCAGGTGAGTCAAGCCTAGCCGTGGTTTCTGCCAGTTTTCGCTGCGTCGCGGCATGCTCTACCTGTAGCTTCTGTAGCTGGGTTGCCAGAGTCGTTAATACGGCGTTCAGATCCTGTCCTTCGGTCATTATTCAGACGATTTTTTATCCTGCCGACTACGCCACTGTAAAATAAAAACACAACAGAGCATAAAGGTTTGGGGTTTCCGGCCCCGTATACTGTAAAGAAGATTCAAAATGAGGTTATACAGTCCAAAGTGCATTCACTGGTTTAACTGTTAACAATCACATGGCTTGATGGGGGAACATTTATAGAGGGGACCGGAATTGAACAGAGGAATGCTGGGTAACGAGGAGTGGTGTAGTCTGGGATACTGATGTCATCAGAGGGAAGGAAGATGTGGAAGTGGAGTAGCGGGAGGTGATTCAGGGTGCCGTCGTTTCCTTCTTTCTGGGAAGATAAAGAAAACAAGGTTAGTTGCCTGCCCGTCCCGTATGGCTTTCGGATTTCGCGCTACTACCCGGGTCGTTCTGCGACTCCCCATGCGCGCATGCGTGACAGAGGATTGCAGATCAGATTCCTGCTTCATACCCATGCTGTTAAGATAGGCTCTAGCCAGTGTCACTCTGAATTGAATTAAGCAAGTTTATGAACGCAGCAGCAGCAGCAGAAGAAGAAGGTATGAGGATAATGTTGTTTCTAAAGGTGACATGGAAATTGATTAGGTCTTCTAGGTAGCATTTGCTTTTAATGTTTGAATATATCAGTTCCAAAATATGTGTACTTTACCATATTTTTATTGCTGTTATTTTTATTTATCTCTCTGATTAAAAAGATCCACTAATTAGACCATAAGATAATTTAATGAGCTCGCCAGAGCATGTTCAAATCAGGGTGTAAAACACACCAATGAGTCATTTTCTAATATACAGCTTGGCAGCTCTTTCGTTTCATTATCAGTGCTTTGCTGAAAAGCTTTTGTCTGTGCAAGATCTCCTCCTTAACTGCTTTCATTTGCATCTCTGCATTCTGCCTGAGGAAACGGCTGTGAAGTAGATCATGAAATGCAATGCATGACATTACTGTTTCCAGACTGAGTACAGTAAATTTACGATTAAGGCTTTCTCCGAACGTCTGCTTTTAAAACTAAGTAAATTAAGAAGATAGTTTCCAGAATGCAATTAAACTTAATTTAATTGAGAGATTGATACAGAAGTTTGTCATGACTGGATGAGCAGTATTGCAATCATTAGAGTTGGCGCCTCACAGCTCCAGAGACTTCAATTTGATTTGTTTGTATTTTTTGGGTACTCCAATTCCACCTGTACGTTTTGGGATATTCTGCTGTCATGCAGTCTCTGGAACTCCCCACCCCATATCCAGATTTATATACAACATGTGATCAAATACTGTCATTGCAGCAACTCAGTTGTTAGAGGTGCCAGGAAGCAAAGGTCGATTTATAGTCATATTATTATTTAATGGGTTATAGTAGAACTGTATTCTTAGGAATTCTGAAAGGTTTGGTGGTATTTTATGTGTTTATCAGACATAGTCATCCAAAGTGACTTGAAAAAATCATAGGCGCCTGAGAACAGTAAGCACTGCAACCATGCAAGTATTAATTAGGCATCGATAACATAGTTTTTGTATTACATAGCAAAAATATAGGAAATAATATATTGTTTTAAACATACAGATAGATTTATTAACATAAACAAAGTTAGCCTTGGTGTTGCTGAAGGTTAAATCACAGAAAGAGATTGTCATAAACAGTCCCAGTAGAGGAATTAAATAAACCCCGAAGAGACATAATGGAGTTCCTCTGTTGTGGCACAAGGAAAAAAATGCGGCAAGCAGAACATTTGTTGTTTGTTACCAGGAGCCTTGTCAAACGCTTGGTTGGTGTGTTCATATATATATCATAAATGCTCTGTGCTGTAGCAGACGACCGGAGACCTTTCCCCACTGGGATGCCTGGAGAGTGGAAGGACCGTGACAGAGGAAATACCTTCTCTGGGACACAAGAGGGCAGCCCCTCAGGTTTGCATCAGGGCCACAGGTTCTGGAGCTTTGAAGCTCAATCCTGTTGGGGACTGTGGCAACCGCCAGGGGGTGCTTGGTCAATCCTGGAGCCTTGGACTGCTTCACCACACCAGCTTGCGGGAGAGGAGTGAAGGTGGCAGAAGAAAAGAAGGAGAAAGGAAAGAAAGAGAAAAGGAAAGAAAAGGACTAAGGTTTATTGGGGTGATTGGTGCATTGTGCAGAAAGGATAAATAAACGTGTGTGTTTTGGGACTTCTGTGTGCCCTGTGTCTGTCTGTGATCCGGGCATCTTCCACAATGCTCATGTATACACTGACAAAGACTTTCTGGATGTTTATCAGCAACAAAGATTTTCTGGATGTTTATCAGCTAGCACAAACTTTTATATTTGATATTTCCCATAACTATGTGCCAGTTGAAGGTCAGGCGAGCATATTAAAGTGAAAGAAGGAAGGCTGAACACCAGACAGAGCTGACTGCACAGTCCTTTAGTGTTGGAGTTGCAATTCTTCTCTATTTGGGTCAGAATTGTACAAATGACCTAAAAAGGCGTGGACAGTGAAGTAATTGTAGAAATGAATCACTGAGGCAGTTGCCTGTGCCAAAATGGAGTTGTGACCAAAGGTAAAAGACATATTATGGCTCTTCACTGTAACCTTAACACATGCAAGTAAGAATTTTACTGCACTCCATATATGTGACAGCAATGTCCCTATAAAACCTTTAAACTGTGAAACCCTATTCCCTATTTTCTATCTGTAACATTGCATTATGTTATGAGTTTTTATTTTACAGATGTTTTAGATTCTTGGATTTTCAAACACTTAAGTTTAATATGTTAAGCTACAAATACTGCAGTTATTCAGTACACCACAAAGAAAATCTGTCTATTCATCCTTTAGTTCAGTGTTATGTTGGCAGTGCCAGTTCTTGATAGGTTGCTGGTCCATCTCCAGGTACATTTTCACATACACCCATATTCCTGTCTCTGGACCATTTTTAAGACAGCAGTTGAACTACTGCAGAATGCAAGACTGTGGGATGTGGAAGAAAAAATGTAGTACAAAGACAAAAGCTTTCAGTGTGAATAATTGCTTTAAGGGCAGATAAGAGCTTATGGGAGTTAGCTTTAGTATATGAAAATATGTTTTGTTTTTTTTTTTACTTTAAAGTGTCATTTTCAATGTTTGATTAACAAGGTATGAGGTTGTCTGATTGACTCACACAAAATCATAATCATAAACTGCTGTCAGTGGTCTGCATGTGAAGCAAAGCACATGTTGCCCAGGAAGACTGACTAAGTCCATATTCACTCCAAAGGAAAGTAATTCATTATTCATCGACGTTGTTTCCAGTCATTCTGACCTAAGTAATTTCCTTTTTGCTAAAGTTATTTATGACATTTGGATGAGGTTTACATGTGGAGGAGTTGGTAAAATGTGTTTACATTGTACTACTAAGACAATGCTTTCATATAACACTTAATGGTTAAAGTGATGACCAATGATGTCATTTTCTGCAACAAAAGTACCAAGCGAAAGCAAAATGGTAAAGCAGTGATCTTGCAGTCTTTAAATGTGACAAATGTATACTACCGATACACACGCTGTGTCCTTGAAGGTTTCTACCCCGTTTTCTGTCTCTTGGGGGAGTATTGCCTTTGAACTTACTGATCTCTAACAAGAGCCCTTTCATGTATAATTGATAAAATCCCATCTCAGCAACCTAGTTTTTAATTGTCGGCTCGTGCACTGTATGCATTTTCGCTTAGGGCAAATTATCGGTAGGAGCTTTTTTCTTATAGCAGTATTTGACAGCCAAGGGAAGAATTAATAAAGCTGAAAGTAGATGAAAAGCCATGTTTGACTTGCTCCTTCACTTTTGTTTATTGATTATTTAAAAAAGTGTTCCTGATCATGACTTTTCCCAGAAAGCAGAAAAACCTGCTGGGAGCATGCGAACAGTACTGTTTTAACTTTGAAGGATAGTGTTTAGAGAGAATTCTGGGTTGTGGATATGATTCATCTGAGGCTAGGGATCTGCACTGGCAATCGGAAGGTTGCCGGTTCGAATCCCGTAAATGCCAAAAGGGACTCTGCTCTGTTGGGCCCTTGAGCAAGGCCCTTAACCTGCAATTGCTTTGAGTAGTGAGAAAAACGCTATATAAATGCAAAGAATTATTATTATTATTATCCCTTTTCCCATTGAAATTAGTACCTCATTAGTTGATGTGAATGGATGTCTTGATGGTTTTTAGTCTTGTTGCCTATCTCCAAGAAAACAGTAATGAATGTAAACTTGTGGAAGCAGTTATTGTGTTCATAACTAATACTTAAGAATGCCTTGAAATTACTTTTTTTTTTTTGTCTGGTGCCTCTTGACTCATGGATACACGAAAACCCCCACAAATGATTTACAATTCAACATGTCTTGATGTCTTGTTATGGAAAACTTTGAGCTTTTTTGGGGTTCCTGTGATATAGCAGGTCTGCGGCTCAGAAAGAATGGCCAGTTTTAAAATAAATAATCGCCGCACTCGCGGCTTAAAGAGGGGGCGTGGTACTGTGGTTGGAGCAGTTCTCAGATGCAGTGTGGTGCGGGCGTTTCCTCACTTACTGTAAGTGCACAGTTGAGGAATCCTCTGTATCCATAATTGAAGCCAGGATCTGCTAATCGTCACACCTATGCCACATCCCCATTATAAATAAGAGAAGTGTGGGTGCGGAAGGGAGAAAAAGAAAACAGAGAACGGAGGTTAAGAGTGGGAGAAGAAGGCAGGAGAAGGAAAGATCCAGTGTGGGTGTGAGCGAGCGAGCAGGAAGACCCGGCTCGCTGATCAATGCAGGCAGCTGGGAAGAGAGCCCCGTAGGAGGACCGACACTGAATAGGGGCAGCAGGAGGCAGTCACTCCAGCTGGGTGATTTAAGGAGCTGGAGTGACCTGGAAGGAGGTTGGCTCACCTCATAAGTCCGCGGAAGGCAGTGGGAGTCAGGGAGGCTTGGGAGAGTGAGCCAAAGCGTGAGCACCCTGGTCGCTGGGGAACCCGAGTCTTGGTCTGGCGTGATGGCTGTACGTAGCCAGGTGACGGAAGTCTACCAGCCCAGCAGAAGTAAAGTCAGATGCACCTGCAGGTAGTGCGACTCCCCTGTTGCATGGCTCGTATGAGAGAAGCAGAGGAGCTGCCAGTTAAAGAAGAAAACAACAGGTTTTTAAAGAAGAGACTGCATCCCGTCAGTGTTTTTTAGGGATTATTTATTTATTGAAACATTTGTGGAACGCTGCACTTTGGACACTGTTTGTTTTGTTTGGTTTTTGTAATAAAAGAACTTTTGCACTTTACACCTTCCCCTTGCTTCGTTTGGTGTCCTCATTGTCCAGCTCATCTGGTTACATTACTGAAGGTGTTGGGTTCAAGATCTCCCAAAAAGGAAGTGGGAGCAGGGAACAGAACCTGCATCGTCACAGTTCCCCCCTTAAGGCCCTTTAGACTTGACAAACCCTTATTTTTAGGCCATATTTTGTGCAGGAAATTATACCCTTATGATAAAGAGTAAACCAATAGTTAAAAAAAGGTTCTGCTGCTATCTGGTCACTAGATAATGTCCATCCATCCATTTTCCAACCCGCTGAATCCAAACACAGAATCACGGGGGTCTGCTGGAGCCAATCCCAGCCAACACAGGGCGCAAGGCAGGGAACCAATCCCGGGCAGGGCGCCAACCCACCACAGCACTAGATAATGTCATGATGGAAAAGGAGACTTGGCATACATGCGTCATGTGGGAGTGGCAGAATGTGGAGAGCTGGGCGGAGTCAGGGCAATTTTCTTTTTGTGGGACAACAGCTTCTCCACTGCGGGTGAAGTATATGGACGCATGACTTCTTAGGTCTCATTTACAGTATAACCTTTCCTGGGGTTTCTTCATTTTAGTTAGCAAAGAATGGTCACTCTTACGATTAATTTAATGAACAGCACTGCTAGAAAGAAAGTAATAGGAATGATAATGTTCATTTTTTTGATTTATCAATTAACACACACATTTCTAATTCTTACAAAATCCGCCCTGAATATGTTTTTTTTTTCTAACAAAATCAGTGGCTTTGCAGCAGCACTCCATTGGACAAAGCTATCCTAGCTTTATCCCTTAGCCTGGTCCTCACCATTGCCATTAATGCAAGTCTTTAGACGCTCTTTGCACATTTAAGTGCAGCAGGATTGACCACATTGCTGAATGTCTCAATATAACATTGACAGTAATAAGAGTATAATTTGTAATGCAGGCAACATCCCAAATAAATATGTTCTTCCAAAAATAAAGCAAAGGTGAAAGGATCTCATTCTCTGCTACATTTAGTAGATGACATTACTTAGCCATTTGTTTGTAAATCATACAGGCAGTGTAACTTAGTAGGTTTTAGTTTGACAATCATAAGGCTGTTAGTTCTGTTACCCTAAAAAGCAGCTCACTTTTTGACTCTAAGAAAGTGAATTAATCTCACAGTGTTCCAATAGAATGTAGCTACAAGAACAATTATATTATCATTTGGACGCTGCTTTAGATCAAGCCTTTATTACATAAATAAATAAATGCAGCAAGACAGGCAGTAAGGCATTTAACTTTAATTTACAAACTTTCTGGTTTAGACCTTACCTCTGATTGACTGTGTGACTCAGATCCATTCACATAACCTAACTGTGTTTGAAATATAACAGTCTGTTCCATATCTGAAGAAGTACAATCTCTCAAAAGACAATATTTACAAAATATAGGTTGCATATGTGTGCTTGTGTGCATGTGAGTGTGTGCGTGTGCATGTGTGCAGTGTGTGTGTGCATGTGTGCAGTGTATTCAGAAAGTTTTTAGACCCCTTCACTTTCTTCCCACGTTATTGTCTTGTAGATTTAATTTTAAATAAGTAAATTTGCCATTTTTACCCATCAATCTACACTTAATATCTCCTAGTGATAAAGTGAAAACATGTTTGCAAATTTATTAAAATCAAGAATTATTTTCTGAATTCACTGTATTTATATATAATGGAAAGTTGACTGACTCACTTACTAATTTACTTATCAACAAAAACACTATTTCCCATTTAGTTAAAATGCTGAAATTTGGCAGGGTGGTACATCTAGGGCAGTATCCACTAAGAAAGGACATTATGATCTATCAATATTTAGGGGTCAAAGCCCCCCTATAATAGAAAAACTAAATACACCAAATTTTAAAAAGACTTTGATTTTCTTCTTGTTGAAGTTATTGAACAAAAGCAAATTAGCCGCCCCTTTTTTTTTTTGTTTCTCATTATTTGTTTGTAATAATACTGTAGCGGTTGCAGTATTCTTAGGCACCAAGTCCCCTTTTTTGCTTTTACAGTGATTGTCCTGAGAAATGGGGCAAGCAGTTCATGCAAATCAATGCAAGCAGAACAGTGCCACTCTACAAGCTGAGGCTGTATTCACATAGAGAAATGGAGCTGGTGGTGAGTATAAAGGGGCATCTACCCTTCCCAGGAGGTGACGAGCTGCATGGAAAAAAAGGTGTGAAATGGACATTGAAAAGTTACATAAAACTCAAAAAAACATGGTTAGCAAGTGTCCTGCTTGGGTTTGGGTAAACGGATTACTCCCTATTCTTTCAGCATTTTCTAACTCCTTTTGATGCATTAAAAATATATGAATTCAGCTGAGACTGAATTTAAAGTGCTATTATATACATACACTTCAAAGAAAGGGGGTTATGTGGGCAGCTTGGACATGTAACATATCCAGTATGGCAGAGAACTGTGTTGTTCTCCTTGTAGATTAGACTGCAATTTGTTGCCACTGTCTGATTAGCAAAGTAGAAACAGTGAACTGCCAGTACAACGTAACAGCCAAACAAGATAAACAAAGGGTTGTGATACCAGTATGTGGTCCTGTTTAATGCTCATGATGGAAAAACAGAAAAAAACAAACACTCTAGGGTGCAAAACTGACAATTTAACCAATACAGAAAGATGATAGGTGGTAGAAGTTCTCAATACTGTTCTTGTAATGGTAGTAGAATGAACCCTGACTTCCGGTGGCTTCTTGAGTTATATATTGCGAAAATCTGGAAAGGGACTGGGTTTCATGGCATAAGAGAATCTGGGTCACACGTCCTCCAGCTGGTTCAGCCTATATACATCAGACTTCCAATACAACTCGGAGTCCTGCCACATGCAAAAGTTCGCTGACGATACTGCTATCGTGGGCTGCATCAGGAGTGGGCAGGAATAGGAGTATAGGAACCTAATCAAGAACTTTGTTAAATAGTGCGACTCAAACCACCCTACAACTGAACACCAGCAAAACCAAGGAGCTGGTGGTGGATTTTAGGAAGCCCAGGCCCCTCACGGACCCCATGATCATCAGAGGTCACTGTGTGCAGAGGGTGCAGACCTATAAATACCCACGAGTGCAGCTGGATGATAAACTGGACAGGACTGCCAATACTGATGCTCTGTGCAAGAGAGGACAGAGCCTGCTATACTTCCTTAGAAGGCTGGCGTCCTTCAACATCTGCAATAAGATGCTGCAGATGTTCTATCAGACGGTTGTGGCGAGCGCCCTCTTCTACGCGGTGGTGTGCTGGGGAGGCAGCATAAAGAAAAGGGACGCCTCACGCCTGGACATACTGGTGAGGAAGGTAGGCTCTATTGTAGGCACTGAGCTGGACAGTTTGACATCCGTGGCAGAGCGATGGGCGCTGAGTAGGCTCCTGTCAATCATGGAGAATCCACTGCATCCACTAAACAGTATCATCTCCAGACAGAAGAGCAGCTTCAGCAACAGACTGCTGTCACTGTCCTGCTCCACTGACAGACTGAGAAGATCGTTCCTCCCGCACACTATGCGACTCTTCAATTCCACGGGGGTAAACGTTAACACAATATAAGGTTAACACAATACAAGGTGCATTTTTTAACTTGTACTGCATTTTTATCACTCTTTAATTAATATTGTTTTTATCAGTATGCTGCTAGTGGAGTATGTGAATTTCCTCTTGGGGATTAATAAAGTATCTATATCTATCTATCTATCTATCTATCTATCTATCTATCTATCTATCTATCTATCTATCTATCTATCTATCTATCTATCTATCTATAGAGTAGATGCTTGACTGGCAGATATTCCTTAAAAGTCAGCCATTCACACTATCACAGTAGCTCTTTAATTAGTACAATTAAAGTTGTCTGAACAAAGTGTATTTATTATATTTTTGTAACCTTTACAGTAACATTTTACAGATTTTATCAATGTCTCATCAGTCTAAACAAAGTTATTTTATCTTTCAAGAAAAACTCCAAATGCACTTCTTTATCTGTTCTTTTTGGTAAAGGTGTATGATAATTACTATAGCTGTGTGTTGATTTGTGTTTCTTTGTGAACAATCACTTTGTTCCCTGCACAGGGTATTTTTGATGGTGTTTTGGAAAAATAGATTTAGAGCCAAGATATAGAATAACTACCAAGAGGAAAGAAACATGAACATATAACTATAACCAACAATTGTGCTGCCCACATTGTGTTAATCAAAGCAGACAAACAGTGAAATGCAATACTGAGCAGACAGAATGACCTCTCAAAATAACACACAGTATTTTTGCTGATTGGTTCTATCTTGTTTACTGATACAGCCAATTTTCATAATTTACAAACCTTTTTAAATACAGGTTTTATAACAAAAGAATGGAAACAATCAGTAAAAAGAGTATTCTGCTCAAGTTGTAAAAACCACCTTCTGACTATATTAGCACGAATCAGCCTTTGCTATCCATTCCTTTGGCTGAGTATCCTGGAATGAGCCAAAATAATACTAGATTTGAGAATCTTTGAATTCTGTACAGAAGAAGCCTTAAACATATTCAGAAATGTATGTTTTATAAAGACTGAAAGTTTCTGCTGATCCCTGGAACAATAAAACTGTGGTGAGCCTGGACTTGTGATAGCAGCTATTATTAAAGCTGTTGATGTCTCGGGCCTGTGTGACGGTGGCAGCACATTACAAGTTATATTCCTGGACTGAAATCTGACATATTTCAATGAGCCATAAGGCTCTATTTATAATGTCTCCATCTTTGTCTGCATTATTATGTATTTCTTGAAAAAGGTAGAAATTTGCTCAGCTGCAATGTATTTAGGTCTGAGCCTTTGTGGTGAAACGTCTGGCTCTTCTGCCTGCATTTAAATCTGTCAGTAAACCACCCACATTTCTTAATTAAATCACTCACTGCAGCCTTGTCAGATGAAACTAATTCTCGGGGCAGAAGCACTTCCCTCTGCTTTTATTGGTTTGCATTTTCTTTCCTGAGATTGGCACATGTGCCGCAGAGACCCTCAGGTATAATATTAAAATTCCAGTGTAGGGTAAAAATTGAAAGCCTGTTGTTCACATGCTGCTGGAAATTAAATAAAAATGAACATTCAACAATTAACAATGAACCTAGAAGCTATAAGAGGGGATTTTTAGGAGGAATTGTTTAAATTTATATTTCATTTTTTGTAATCTAACCTATTAAAACCTATCTATTTTGTGTACTTGCTTCTTCCATGTTAGGGTCATGTTGAATTTAAATGGGGTGCTAGTCCATCTTGTTTTAGGGCATCCTCATGCACACGGTCAGGGGTGGATTTAGGCACATCTTTAAGTTACAACTTAGATCCTCACAGTCTGAAGAAACCTCCAAGAATTTTATAAATTGTTTAATATGCTCCACTGTTTTAAAATTTGTTACGCTTTTTATATTATATATGAAAGTCTCCATAAATTAAGTGCCCTATATGGATCACAAAACCCTCAATAATTTAATCGGACAGAGTTTGTTTCTGTATGCATTCTTACCTGTTCAAAGAGATACATACAGTTCAATACTTCCCACATGCTTACATGACATAATGACTTCTCATTTAAAGAAGAAATAATGAAAACCTTACAAATTGATTTATTTTATTGCTCTTCATCATGTTACAGCTTGCAAATAAGAATGCATCTTTGGACAAAAAATGATTACAAAATTATTTACTTCTAGAATTAAATGCATTCAGTTATGCAGAACAAATCTGTAGTGTAATTTTTCTGTTCAATAAGTGTCTCAAAACTGAGTACTTAAAGGGACATTTTTGAATTTGTAATGCAGGAACACGACGCCTCCACCCCTTCATGGGTCTGTGAGATATTTTGGCTCCACTCTTGTAAGGTTCAGTTAAAGCACAGCCTTATTCTCTGTTCGCACCTGCCACTAGCACTGGCCTCTACATCTTCCCATAGCCTGGGGCCTCACCCTGTCTAAATCTGGTGATGCATACACACATTTACACTTACACATAACTGTACACAAACAATTTAGTGTTGTCAGTAGGCCTAAGGTACATGTCTTCGGGTTCCACCTCACCTAACAACATCTTACGCGTTATTACTTAGCCTGATGCCATTTTCACGTTCTTCCTGTGGAGACCTCTCACAGTGTACTGGTGTCCTGTCCGCAGGAATGTAGGTTCACACTGATTTGTGCTAATCCTTAAAGTGTGCTTGCAGATTTCATGGTCAGTTGTCAATTACATTTACTTCCTTCAGCAGTGGATGACGGTCTAGGCTTAAATGCATGAACAAAAACCAAGCTTTTATATAATATAAAGTGAAATGACTCTTTTGGATTTATGGCTCCTTCTTCCCAATGCCCACATATTTGTTACTTTGAAGTAGAGGACCTCATAATAAGCTGTCAGCCCGACTACTATTACCATAAAAAATTCCATCTTTTTAGCAGCTTAAACCTAAAGCATGCCCAACCATACGTATGGTATTAAAAATAAAAATATTTTCTTCCTCCATAAACACTATCAGTCAATACCTAAGAATAAGGAAGGCACTTCTCATCTATCACATTTACTGTTCAGTTCAATGGATGTTAAATACAACATGTTTTCTCTGTCTCTCGTATCATCGTCATACTTCTGCTATGTCTACTGTAATTGTATGGAATCAACAAAACATCTGATAGCCTTCAAATCTCTTCTAACATATTCCTTTTATATTTACCTTACATGATCAGTCATTTACTCTTTTTTAACGCTAAAGAGAAAAGTAAAAATTCAGAATATTTTTTATAATATATTGTAGCCTAAAAATACAATATAAACATTACAGTTTGAAGGGGTGTATGCCATTAATAGGTTTTCTGCTGAAAGCCAGTTCCTCCCTGTAATTTTTTATATCTGATTTACAGAGTGGAGGACAGGATATTGACAATCTTTAACCTGAGAGATCAATTATAAACACTTTTTAAACATAGTAACACCAAGAATACCGTAAATATGTCACCAGAGAGTATGTACCGAATACAAAAAAAATAATATTAGAAGGGAGGTGCTGTCCTCACAAAGAAGAAATAATTTGCACACAAAATAAAGGAAACTGACAATGTCATAGCCTCACTTGGCTTACCTTCATAGCACAGCTCAACAGACTTTCAGTGAGGTGACATACTGTATCTACTGGCCCACTTTTTCTCACTAAAATTGGTCTGGGGCATTTGGTGGCCTTAAGTTAAATGTCATGTCTTGATGATCTCTGTTTTTTCTCTCATTTCTCCCTTTTCATTTATGGGCCCACTAAAATTATTAAAGTTTTATTACCAATTATTATAATTGTCATTTAAGTACAAAGACATTATTAGCTGTTTGATGTTAAAATCTTATCACTTAAGTGTCTGTAATGATTAATACTTTTTTTGCTCTTTTCATAATATTCTGCATTACATGATATTTCAGTCATTTCTATCAATTTCGTCAACCTGCTCCATAACTCTCTCCTTTAGTTCAGCAGCTATTTAAAAAGCACTTTTTACTATAGAATGACCTACAAAAAATTTAAGTAGAGAGGCTAAGTGACTTGCTAGCTACCGTAGCCGAGTGGACTAAGTAATGAAATGTTTTTTGGCATTTTACAAACTTGACATCTCCTTTAGGGTTATCTAAAACAAAGAGACACGTCTTGGTATTGTTTCATCTAAAAGATGTTAGTGTTTTGTAACAATAAATGTTCTGCAAAATCTACACTGTGTTTCAATTACACATTCTCACTTAACATGACATTCAATCAAAAAAAGCAAAGCATTTTTCCAAAGGTCATGTGTCCATGCGTACTTGTTGTCTACCACTATACTGAATAGAGGTGAGCACATTGGTCCTGCTAATTAATTGTGCTTCCTTCCAGCACTTTTCTGCCTGAGAAAAGCAAGGGCAGAAAAATGGAGTTTCATTAGAACTGGAGAAAGAGAGAAATGTAGACATAAAATGGACTGGGTCAAAACCAAAACAGATAAACAGAAGACCAAAGATAAATATGCTAACCAATACTCAATGTTAGAAAAACTAAATAACATAAGTTTCTGTTGCCTGGCCTTTTCCAGAATGCTTACATCTGATTTTGCAATATGTTACACTTGATTTGGTTAGTTTTTTCATATTTTGTTTTCTATTCATGTTTCTAATTAACATTACTAAAAGTATTGTACTGTGTGTAAGTTTGATTTGTGAGTTGTCTGGTAGCCTTCATTGCACTTATTGGTGGGTTAGTCCCTTTAATTGTCCCCTTGTAAGTGTTAGAATCAAGTCATGTCAAAGTCTTCCTTTGGTACTTATTCACTGGTGATGGAACAGACATGGCAGTGAGAGTGAGGGTGGTCCTTGTATAATATGCTTATTTGGCACAGCTTTTATTGAGCATTCCATTAAATTGCACACAGTAATGCAGTACATGCCCTAAAGGCTATGACAACAGGGACTGACATAAAGTTATGAGACTGACAGTAGTGAAACCTTTCAGCCACAGAGGAATTTTAAGAAAATGGGTTCTTATTCCCCACCTAGTTAAATCAATCCATTTTGAGATGTGGCCTAATACTTCACAGCTGCTATGGTGTTGATCCACTACCCAGCCCAGTAAGTGTCTCAACATTCTCCTAGGATCTGTGTAAGTTTTCTCCTATATTATGAATGAAGTAATATGCATAAGTATGTGTTTGTATAGGAATGTGCCTACTGATGGACTAATGTCCCAGTTAAAATTAGTTCCAGCCTTGTACCAGGTGCTAGTGAGGTTCACTCTAGTTCCCAGCAACGGAAAAAGGACTTTACACTGAATTATGCTTAACAATGCTCAGATTAGGCACTGTAATTATAGCATGACACAATCATTAAATGTATGATCATATGTGATCCAAAGGGTTTGCATTTTTTCACAAAATATTTTTTATTTGTGCTTACAGATTATGACAATAGGGGCACTGTCGACCCCCTGAACCCTCAGACCAAACGTTAGACACCAGATAAAAGTCCAATTATTATTTATTTTATAATAATAATGTGCACCAAGCACCCTCCACTCCACTATACTCATATACAATAAATCACTAATCAATGCAATGATCACAATCCTCCACTCCCAGACACGTTGCCACCCTTCCACCCAGCTCAGCTCACTCGTCTGGGGTTTCTCCTAGTCTTTTATAGTCCATGACCCGGAAGTGCTCCCAGATAAAAACCACTGTTTCTTCATACCGGAAGCACGTCGTTCCTTTTGTCCATGTGACCAGGATGCACTTCCGGGTTATAGGGCACGTAGTATTCCCTGAGGCTCCCTACAGCATCTTCTGGTGGTCCCCAAGGTATCCAGCAGGGCTGGTTGTAAAAACTATAAGGTCCATGAGGCCCTGCTGGAATTCGGGGAACTTCCATGCTGCCAGGAGGGTTCCATCTGGCGGATTGGAGGTGTTGGCCGGAATATATGGCCGGCCATCCCTCACAAGATAAAACTTATAAGAAAATATTTTTCCAATATTATATTTTCAAATTCACTCTAATCTATAATAAAACAGTACTTTCTAGAAGTGTGTGTGACGATTCTTTCAAAGAAATCTGATTCATCAATTTGAGTTTGGTATGACTGGTAAGTTTTGTTTTGGTTGCTCAGTTATACTTGATTGAGAGAAGAAGTATCGATCAAGAGAGGTTAAAACACACAAGTATATCGAGGAAAGGTGGAAGAGGAGCGCTACGACTCTTCTTCAAACGCGGGAAGTATTCACAGGATAACGAATGATATTTTCAGAGTGGGTTCTTGAGGCCCTTGATTGATGGTAGTCAGAAATTGGGCAGGAGGTGAATAAAGCACCTCAAAATGACAACCTGAGAAGCACCGTCTTCGGGAATGCGATCAAGAGAGGAAGCATTAGGCAAGAGAGGTTGAGACACATGAGGATACTGAAGGAAGGCATAGGAGAAACACTGAGGTAAATTTAACAGGTAACATAACTAGTACTTTTGTAAAGAAATAAAAAAGTCTTGGAGATTATAAAAAAAATCAGTTGAGACTGCAAAAAATGAAGCAAAAAGAAAACTGTTTGGCAGTGTTATGAGTACAGATGAGATGACTTCTGCACTCTTTCAGACCATACCAGACAATACATTGGAGTACTTTGCTACTTCTTAAAGAAGCTGCTCAGGTTGCTGCTATTTTCTCACTGACAACATCATCATGCCTTCAGTACATACAGGTATGTTCATAACAAACAAGTGAAATGACCTGAAAGGTCTTCTCTTATATAAGAAAAAATTATTCATTGGTCCGGTGGTAGATTGGCTCCCTGTACAGGACTGGTTCCTGCCCAGTGGCCAGTGCTGCTGATATCGACTCTGAACTCCACAGCCCTGAATTGAATTAAATTTGACAATGTTATATTACTTTTCTGTCAGCCAAGACTATATCAAAGGAGGTAAGAAGTATATTTTGTGTTAACTATGGCGATGCTACTGACAGTGCATGTGCTCACACCTTCAACATGACCAGTGATCATAGACAAGATTTAACATGAAATATTACCTGGCCACCACTAGAAAGTTCTGTATTTGTATACATCCTACATTTGAAAAGGATCTCAACCTCCCATACCTCCTTATATATGGGGAACGGCAGGAAAGGAAAAACTCCAGTTAGGAACAATCAAGGATAAATTCATCTATCTTGTACAACACAACCTAATACTGTGTGAATGGAACTGCACAGTATGCTTAAATTTCAACTTTTTTTGTGTAAATGAGGACCTTTTCTACTAATAGCATTCTTTCATATTCAAAAACATGGCTGCAAAGCATTGTAACCTTTGCTAACTGCATCAAAGCAAAGCAGGGACCATCCTTAGACTTAAAAATAAGTCCATCACACAGCACATTCACTCATTCAAGTCTCATTTACTAATCTGCAGTTCTCTGAGAGGTGGTGGTAAACCAGAGTACTTAGGAAAAATTTCTCCAGTATCGGGGACAGCATGCAAACCACACACTTAAAATAACTTTACCAGGAATTGAACCCAGAGATCTGAGTCTGCAGTGCTAAGCACAATGTCAATATGCTACTCTTACTGGGCTCAATATTACTCAAAATACAAAAAACGTACTTTGGCATTGCTAAGGAGAGAAACTAGTTGTTTTGTCACATTGTCATTCTGTGCGGATTTATAATGCCTAAGTTAACATCTGCAGCATGTCAGTGATTCATGAGGCAGCCTATTGTTTTAAACAAACTCCAGAAAAGAAAACTACAATCTTAATCTTTTCTCCAGATTTGTACTAACAATCTTTTTTTGGGAAAGAATTCTTGCTCATTATCCACAATATATTTTTGGTAGCCAGTTTGAATATGCAGCAGCAATAAGCATCCAAATACTTTGTGTAACCACCTTACACTGCAAAAGTAGAATTGTCATCTTTTTAAATGAACTTTTCAACTCTTTTTTTGCAATTTGTGTTTGTTGGCACAAACTTTTAATTAAGGTATATTTGTTAACACACACTTCGACAGTTCCCAGAGATGGCTGGAAATCCATCTGAGGGACATTGTGTCTTGCATTGTTTAAGAAATAAATGGAAAACCTGTTCTCATAAGTATTTTTTTAACGAGACAGTATATTTGGAAAATATTATGCAGTTTAATGGATTTAATCATACTATTTTATTTTCTCTTAGACAGGCACAAAAGCAACAGCAATACCAGATCTTTCTGCTATATGGGTGCATAAACTATACTAGAAAACCACAGGCACAGACTCCTTCACTAACAGCGCATGCGGCAGAAGTAATGACCTTTATAAATATCTGCAGTATTGTACATGTTAACCTACTTTGGGATGGTCATTGTAAAGAAAGTCACTGTATTATGTATTTATCTGTGTGTAACCCTTTGCTTAAGCACTTCAAAATTTTGTGTCAGTTGAATGCCTTCCCTTATATACTTTCAGAAAGCTAATATAAATAATCTGTTTATTCACTAAACATGGCAGATATGGAAAGACATAGCATAATATTAGATGTGATTCTAGGGCCTCTGGGGGCTCCAGGTAAAATCTCCACAAGGCCCTCCAACTCACCCTGCCTTCAGTCCCAGCATTGTGAAATGAATTACCATTATTTTAGCACAAAATCTAAACTAATAAAATAAAACAATGAGAATTTAAAAGTCAAAAATACTTTTTTAATTTTGTGTAACAGAGATTTTATAAATAAAACACCACACTAAATACATTTGCAGAGAAATACAAAATAATATAAAGAAAGTAAATGTAAAAAATTTAAATAAATGAAAAAGGAAAATGCAAATAAATGTAAGAGTGCACATGGAAATCTCCTATATAATAAAACACTAAGGTCTGTGTGTGCATCCAGTCCCTCAGACCAATCCGATTGGTCAGTTTGGCCTTAGCGATGCGATTGAAAGAGGCACACAAGGAGAAGAAACAGCATAGAAGGCACACAGAGAGAGTCACCCTTAAAGATGGGAAAAAGGACAGCAGATGAGAAAAGACATAATGACAGACTCTGAAAACCAGGCTTTAGGGGACACGCACAAGAGAGGGAGCACCAGTTAAGAGACGTTTAGGCACACGTGGAATCAGAGGACAGACACTGAGGATACATATTTGTAAATTACTGTATTACTGACCAATACATACAAATACATACAAATTGCACATCATAGCATTTTAAAAATACATAAAAAGTACACATAACAGTAATTAAGAAGACAAAAATGAATCATAAAGGTATTGCTATATCTTTCAAATTTGCTATTTGTGGGCTTTGGCTCCAGCAAATGCAGCCACCATGTCCTTGCGGTCCAAAGACCTTCAAACAGTGTGCTCTGTTGAAATTAGAACTGGATCTGTAAGCCTCTCCTGGCACATGGAAGATCTCAAGTAAGATTTATTCAGTTTTAAGGAGGAAAAACATATCTTGACAGAGTAAACAGTGTTAGGAAGAGTCAAGATTGTTGAGGGACTAAATTTCAATTTCTTAGACACTGTGTCACTGCTACCTGCTCACCCAGTGATGGAACTGGTGCTGCTGATTTTGACTGTGCACTGGCTACAGTGGGGGCTGGAAAGAACCAGAAATGTCTAAATTGTCTAAACAAACCGAGGTAATCCAATCTTTGCCTCTAGATACTGTATGTACTGTAAATCCTCTTCATAATTTATGAAAATAACTCTGATTAAATTTAACGTTACTCTGGGATATCCTGCAGGGGTCACATAGTGAGAACATTGAGGAGGTTGTTGACTGCACTACTGACTACATCTACTTCTGTATGGACATTGTAGTTCCAGTAAGAACAGTACGGTGCTATGCTAACAACAAGCCATGGATTACAAGTGACATCAAGGGCCTTTTGAACCAGAAGAAAAGGGCTTTTAAAGGCGGTGATCAGCATGAGCTCAAGCATGTGCAGAAGGAACTCCGAGTCCAGCTCAGGGAGGCGAAGGAGCAGTACAGGAGAAAGCTGGAGCAGAAGTTGCAGAAAAACAGCCTGAAGGAAGTGTGGGATGGGATGAAGATCATCAATGGCTGCAGCTCGAAGCGGGGTGCCTCCATTGAGGTGCCTTCAACACCATCCAACCTCTGCTCCTTAGGGACAAGCTGACAGAGATGGGAGTAAATTCATACCTGGTGGCATAGATCGTGAACTATCTTACAGACAGACCTCAGTATGTGCATCTCGGGAACTGCAGGTCTGACATTGTGGTCAGCAGCACAGGAGCGCCGCAGGGGACTGTACTTTCTCCCATCCTGTTCAGCCTATATACATCAGACTTCCAATACAACTCGGAGTCCTGCCACATGCAAAAGTTCGCTGACGACACTGCAATCGTGGGCTGCATCAGGAGTGGGCAGGAATAGGAGTATAGGAACCTAATCAAGGACTTTGTTAAATGGTGCGACTCAAACCACCTAGAACTGAACACCAGAAAAACCAAGGAGCTGGTGGTGGATTTTAGGAGGCCCAGGCCCCTCACGGACCCCGTGATCATCAGAGGTCACTGTGTGCAGAGGGTGCAGACCTATAAATACCTGGGAGTAAACTGCACAGGACTGCCAATACTGATGCTCTGTGCAAGAGAGGACAGAGCCAACTATACTTCCTTAGAAGGCTGGCGTCCTTCAAAATCTGCAATAAGAAGCTGCAGATGTTCTATCAGACAGTTGTGGCGAGCGCCCTCTTCTACGCGGTGGTGTGCTGGGGAGGCAGCGTAAAGAAAAGGGACGCCTCACGCCTGGACATACTGGTGAGGAAGGCAGGCTCTATTGTAGGCATGGAGCTGGACAGTTTGACATCCGTGGCAGAGCGACGGGCGCTGAGCAGGCTCTTGTCAATCATGGAGAATCCACTGCATCCACTGAACAGTATCATCTCCAGACAGAGGAGCAGCTTCAGCGACAGACTGCTGTCACTGTCCTGCTCCACTGACAGACTGAGGAGATCGTTCCTCTCGCACACTATGCGACTCTTCAGTTCCACGGGGGGTAAACGTTAACACAATACAAGGTGCATTTTTTAACTTGCATTTTTATCACTCTTTAATTAATATTGTTTTTATCAGTATGCTGCTGGTGGAGTATGTCAATTTCCTCTTGGGGATTAATAAAGTATCTATCTATCTATCTATCTATCTATCTATCTATCTATCTATCTATCTATCTATCTATCTATCTATCTATCTATCTATCTATCTATCTATCTACTCTTGCAACAGAAATTGGGGCACCCCTTAGGAAGGCTTCTGATTGTGTCATTATAGTTTTTACATGTTATGCCCCCATAACTGGCATCCAGGTTCATGGCCCCCAGCAATTACTTGCCTTGCCTGTTCTGTCACTACTTTTCTGTGTGAAATATAGAGGACAATGCAGAGCGCAATCAGGCAGTTCAGTAGAAAGAACCAAACAAACTGAATATGATATTCAATGTTTCAGCAGGGGTCAGCTTTGAATGTATTGCTTATTTGTTATAACTCAAACACGGAATAATCAAATGTTCAGGGTCAAAAATTGAGCCCTAGATTGAACCTGAGACCTTGACATTTATATTTCAACTCTGGGTTTCCAAAATTCCCAGTCATATGAGATTCCAAGTCAGATTTATTAAACTATCCTTTTCCAGTAGAATTTAATATATCAACATTTTTTGCAACAAATATCAGTTCAAAATATAATGTGTATTATAACCAAGATCAAGATGTGGACTGAAATTAAAACAATATCAAGGTGACAGTAGCACTATTTATGTTTTTTGGTTGCAGCTGTCAATACCAAGTGATGACAACCCTTAAGCATTCCGTTCCTTGCCAACAAGCCATTTAGATACAGTATAAGCAAATGACTTGTCTGAGAAGGGGTCAGCATTAGACTGAGATGCTTGCTTATTCTATGTTTTATTTAAAACCAGTGGCCAGGAGTTATCCAGTAATTTCAAGGCACTGAAAACATGTACAAGCTTGAAGCATTTAGTTAAGTACAGGCAGCGTGACAGAGCAAATCGATTCAGATATACAACAGTGACTTTACTGCACACATAAAACAAAGTGTGAATGTGCACAACTGTGAAGGCTTCCCCTGCTATGTACAGCATAAAGTTAATTAGGTGGAAAAAGTGCTTTGTCAATTTACATTACAAGTAGACATTATAAATAAACAGAAAAGATATATTGGGAATTAACGTTATTTTGAAAAGTCGAGAGCTTCAGAGTTAATTTCTTTTTCTCTGCATTTTTTTCTCTGGAACTAATACCAATTAATTCAGCGAGTTTTGTATAGTCATAACCACTGTAGCCTTTATATCATTATTTTCAGTATGTTATGTAGTGCCCTTCAAAGTAAGCACTGTTATACAGTACTTTGCATTGCAGTGTTATGAATGTAAATCAATGATTTAAGAATGCAAACGGCATGTAATTCAAAAAAAGTGTCATTCCCTGTAATAATTTTACTAATTGTTGGGTGTCCATCAATCTCCCTAGTTAAATATCAACCACTAGCAGTAGTAGTAGTAGTAATAATAATAATAATAATACAAAATGTTAGAAGAAATATATAACACATTATGATACCATAACTTCTGAATGAAGAGGGTGGAGAGAAAAATTTCAGTGACTGTTAAATGGTTGTTTGAACAAATGTGTTGCTTTTTAAAAAATTAAGTGTGCATGTCAAATTACTTGCCACTGCAAATTCTAGATGCAGTAAAGTTGAAGATTCTGTCATCAATTGAGCACAAATCCATTTGGGACATGATAAGATTGCCAACATCAGCAAGCTAGAGTGGCCACCCAAACCAATACTACTGGAAACAGATATACTGTATATAGTGCATTTCTTATTTTCAAAGACAGTACTCCTTAACTTCCATCCTCTGCTTTTATTTGGACTTTTGCCTTCATTAAGCAAGCTGTCATTTCCCAGTTTCTGTATTCTTCAGCCAATACAGGAATTACAAAACCGGGAATTCAAACATTTTTTTAGAATGTTCGAAGCATTTCAGAAGCTTCTTCTTCTTTTTTCAGCTGCTCCTGTTAGGGGTTGCCACAGCAGATCATCTTCTTCCATATCTTTCTGTCCTCTGCATCTTGTTCTGTTACACCCATCACCTGCATGTCCTCTCTCACCACATCCATAAACCTTCTCTTAGGCCTTCCTCTTTTCCTCTTGCCTGGCAGCAGCTTCATGGATGTAATTTAATGATTTTATATTCATGTTTAAGATTTCCATCATTGCACTGATGCTTTTCAGTTAATTTTTTTAAGGTGTTATGGATATTTAATCTATTTTTTACTAATGAGCACTCTAGTGGGTCTAACACTGAGGTAACTGCAGCTTTTCAGCATTCAGTGTTATTAGCCCTCATGTCCGCTCTCTTTGTTGTTGTCATTATTAGGATAGAATTAAGGGAGCAGAAAGATGAATTAATAGGATAATGAAGATTAAGCATTACGTCAAAAATACAAATATTTCTAAATTTACTGTAAGTGTAAATCTCAACGCTTTTGCACTTTACTGATTGCTGAAAAATAAAAGTCTTGCTAATGACATAGTGAAATCTTTTAGAGGGAGAATGACTTGCTGATTATGAAACTGGTTTAAACAAAAACCAGCAGCCACAGGGGTTCTCCAGGACTGAACTTGGGAAGCACTGCTATAATGGACAGGTTGTTGAATATATTTTAGAAATCATTGGTAGAAATCCCTGTTCTGTCCTTTCCTGTCCTACCCTAACACAAACTTTACAGCAGCAACATCTGCAAGAAGAAATATATTGTAATTTAATAAAAGAGCTGCAGGCTGAATGCTTAGGTTGAAATGTTACATTTTTAGTATATGAATAAAGAAATTCATTAAATAATTGCTGGCAGTAGTAGTAGAACTGTAGATGACTGTTCGTTTTTTTAATTTGTAGGATTATCCACTCTTCCAAATTTGAGTAAAACTCAACAACTGTTTATGTATCTGTCTGCTCAACTGGGACATTTTTATAGTACGCAAGACAGAGGGCTTCCTTATGTTGTTTAATACTTTCACTCTATACAGACTAGTAAAATTGCATTTTGATTTTCATATTTTTGTTATTGTACTTCTACTATGCTTTCATGTAAAGCCTTCTTTAGAGACTGGTGATATTATTAAGCTAAACTAAGATTCTTACTCTTTTTATCATAGATTCCTTATAAAACTAAGGCTCTTGATTCTCAGAATATCATTGAACTCTGAGGTGCTGCTTTTATTTAGATCCTGAAGAGTTTGTATTCTCATCTAATAATTTATTAGCAATGACAAAATAAACAGGAAAATTAGTTAAATTATAATCCAAAATTATTTAATTAACATGAAAGATAATTACATGTTGAAAGTCAACATTATGAGTGGTAATTAGATCAAAAATGGCATAATTGGAGTGTGTTGGTCAACTCAGAAAATATGAGGTTGAAATATATTTGCCAAGTGCAAGTTTCTTTATGTTTGTAAATATTAAATTTGCCTTTTAAATCTTACATTATTATAATTTATAGTAAATTTAGATTAAAGGATAATTAATCGGTTAATAGCTATTAAGTCCTTGAAATCATTAAATCATGTAATTGTTAGTATTTGATTTGGAATATTTCAGTACCTGACAGCAAAAACACCTCAGAGGATATTAAATCATTGAAAAGTTACAGAATTTAGGTTCATCATTACAAATCACCACTTGTTTGCTTTCTTCTCTTATAGTGTAGAATTTATGGATAAACTCGTCAACTGAGGCCTCAAGTAAAGTGATGACTTCATTAAAAAAAAGAGATTAGGTTTTGCACTCATTATAATGATATTACACAGAGCATATCTATTTTTCTGTGAGAAAATGTTTAGCCATTAAACATTTTTGAATTCTTTGAAATAAACAAGAGGTTTATTTCAATTTTTTTTATACTTCTATAGGTATGTGTAACAGATAATCTCACTTTCTTATTGTAGTTCTATTAGACTCTGCTGTATATGATGGCAGCAGTTTTCATTTATAGACAATTGAGGTAAGTAGCACAATGTAATTGTTACATTGACTCTTTATAAGAATTAAAGGTAAAGGCTACGGAAACAATTTCAGTGGCATAATGTACCGTACATGTAATGTAATGCAATTTAAGATAGGGTTAACATGGATATTCAAATATGAAAAAAATAAGGATGTTATGTACACTAGGATATAAAGTGTCATAAAAATGTTACTAAGAAATGGCTCAAATACCACCAAGTATTTCCAAGTCAGGATGCATAACTGGGTACGTGATACACAACTTTCTTGATATTTTAGTTTATAATTTAAAAACAGAATAACAATCTGAAAATCTAACAACATCACATTAAAGTTCAATTAATTCTGCAAAGAATGATACCAAACATATACAGTTTTAAAATAAGCCAGATTTAAAACATGACAAAAAACGTGACATAAAAATGTCACGTAAAATCTTTGCACAAAATCATTGCACTTTTAGGCTTAGGATTTTATATATAGAGAGTAGATATAAGTGTGATTTGTATTTAAATCCTTATAATTCAAACTAAGAATAACATTATTGAACATAGGTTTCCATTGCTTAGCTTTCTAGTCTATACAGGCAATACAATATCTCTTCCCCTCTGTAAAGAATCCAAACAGTATGCTTTTTAATCAAGGGTAACTTAACATAAATTTAGGAAAGGAAAGTCTATGATCAGGAACAAAGCATTTTTATGGCAGCTACCATATCCCTGGTTTAATGACAAAATTTTAATTTGCCTTGAGCTGAATGGATCAACAATTTGATTTTTAGTTGTTGTGGTTGCATGGTTTGTGGGTAAATTTTGATATTGTAATAAGTAATAACTTACAAAATTCTCAGCAGCTTTTGATTCAGTTTTTGCTTCTGCAAGAACATCTTACTTTAAAATAACTGGTACTGTTAGATTAGATAGATAGATAGATAGATAGATAGATAGATAGATAGATAGATAGATAGATAGATAGATAGATAGATAGATAGATAGATAGATAGATAGATAGATAGATAGATAGATAGATAGATAGATAGATAGATAGATAGATACTTTATTAATCCCAATGGGAAATTCACATTCTCCAGCAGCAGCATACTGATACAATAAATAATATTAAATTAAAGAATGATAATAATGCAGGTGAAAAACAGACAATAACTTTGTATAATGTTAAATGTTAACGTTTACACCCCCAGGTGGAATTGAAGAGTCGCATAGTTTGGGGGAGGAACGATCTCCTCAATCTGTCAGTGGAGCAGGACATTCACAGCAGTCTGTCGCTGAAGCTGCTCTTCTGTCTGGAGATGATACTATTTAGTGGATGCAGTGGATTCTCCATAATTGATAGGAGCCTGCTGAGCGCCCTTCGCTCTGCCACAGATGTTAAACTGTCCAGCTCCATGCCAACAATAGAGCCTGCCTTCCTCACCAGTTTGTCCAGGCGTGAGGCGTCTTTCCTCTTAATGCTGCCTCCCCAGCACACCACCGCGTAGAAGGGGGCGCTTGCCACAACTGTCTGATAGAACATCTGCAGCATCTTATTGCAGATGTTGAAGGACGCCAGCCTTCTAAGAAAGTATAGTCAGCTCTGTCCTTTCTTGCACAGCGCATCAGTATTGGCAGTCCAGTCTAATTTATCATCCAGCTGCACTCCCAGATATTTATAGGTCTGCACCATCTGCACACAGTGACCTCTGATGATCACGGGGTCTATGAGGGGTCTGGGCCTCCTAAAATCCACCACCAACTCCTTGGTTTTGCTGGTGTTCAGTTGTAGGTGGTTTGAGTCGCACCATTTAACAAAGTCATTGATTAGGTCCCTATACTCATCCTCCAGCCCATTCCTGATGCAGCCCACGATAGCAGTGTCATCATTAGATTAGTCCACTAGGGGTAAGGTGCAATTGCTTACTTGACTTTCCCCAAACTCAGATGTCTTTCATTCATTTTTCTGTAAGTTTGGCTAACAAACACCAGAAGTGTTTGGCCAGAACCACCACAGTTAAACCATAACTGTTCTCTGAGATGTCTCCTACATTCCTCTAACACAATTGAGGATGTGCGTACAAGTAGGTAATGTACTTTACTTTTTTCTTAAGGGTTATGGGTGTTTTAGTACTTTATCTTTCTTTCCTTCCTTCACTAATCAGGTTTGTAATTTTAATGCTAGACTACACAATATAACTTAATGACTCACCATTTCACTAATGGTTTCATACATACAAAGTCCTGAAATTAATGCTTCATTATTCCACCCTGAATCAGTATTAGTATTATGAAGGTTCCTATTTATTTAAATTTATATTTCAAATTGACTGATTCCCATACTTGGTGTTCAGTAATCCAAGGGTTGAAACCGCTTTTCTGTCTGGGCCACCAAAGACATTGATGCAGAAATTCCTCTGTATTTTTTGTGATTGCTTTCTAAGAGATTCTGTAGCCCATTTCACAGGTCATCCATATAATAAATAACCAAAGTAAGTCGTTCTTGATTTTTTGGTTTTACAAAGAGATGGACAGGGATGTAGGGGTGCCAACCACAAGCTTGCATTGGCTTAAGGAGACCTGGGATTCAGAATGTGAGGTTAACAGTGCAGCTGCCCCTTAACAGACTAACTGGTGCAATGCACCAAATTCCACCATTATGTGTTGTACTGTGGATGCAAATTCATTCAATATTCCAAACTACTGTTTTTTTCTTGTGTGGAAGTTATTTTATTATTAGTCCTCTGAACCTGCCAGTCACTGATTTTAACAATGATCTGCTCTTATATGGATTGTGCACATGAGGAAGGAGATCCACAAGAGAAGTTAGACTGTCAAGGTCAAAGTCAGATACACTAGGGAGCAATAAACAAAACCAATGGGCAAAGTAAGATATAAGTTGGTAAACAGGAAACAAAATTCAAAGATAAAAAAGCACTAAGCAAATAACTGAATTGTTCAGAAAGCAAAATAAATCATTATTTAGAGTGAGTTTTTGAATAAAAAATGAGCCGACACTAATTGACCCAACCTTTTGAAAAAGAGCTGCTGTAATGTCACATTCCATGCCATAAGTCCATAAGCAAACTGCTATAAAGGGCCTCATGAAAATGGCAACAATGGTAATGTCATTGACAACATGGTAGAATATGAGAGCAAAATTCTGAACTCTAAACAGCAGCAAGACCTTTTACTTTACATTTTGAGATGAATCATCAGAGGATGAGGTAATGATCAGTTGTCGCCACATTTATATCATTATCTTTTGTAAGTAAGAAAAAATAAATTTGTAAATAAAAATCAAAACATGAAACTATTGTCAGTTAATTAATGTACCTATGGAAGGCATGTTAAAAAAAAAGAAACACGTATTTTAAAATCCACAGAGAGTAATGGAGGGCCTGCTATAATGCATAGTTACAGGATGCGAATCCTCGGGGTCTTTCAGACTATAGCTCCTGCTTCTGCTCCTTACTTGAACACACTGCATTGTTAAGGATGAAATGGATCCAGACAGTTTAGAGGCAAATGCTTTCACTTTTTTGTGCTTTTATCGCAGCTTCACTCACTTTACAATTACATGTCACAGCAATCGCTCGTATCACCAGCTGGCAGCACTCTAGCGGAGTTTAAATATAATCCCAGACCTATGCCACTTTTCACCCATAGATACATGTGTTTGTGCTGTGGGCATTTAGTGTTGAGCTCTGAGAACTGGTAGGTTTGAGAAGGTAGAGTTGACAAAAGGATCTTTAAGAATATTTGGGTTATAAAGTAAGTGACAACAGAGTGAGCTTTAAACCTTTACAGTCAGGCTTAATGGGACAGTAGGATTTATTATATTGATCATGTCATATTGATTGATTTTTGCCTTACACTTTTTATAATCAGTCCTTCCATTAGTCACACACTGATAAAATAATCTGTTAATTATTATAACCTGTTTTAATTAAGGGTGTGCAGTGGAGATACAGTACATAGGTAGCATAGTAGTAGTTGGGTTATTGAGTCTTATGAGTAAGGAAACTATTATCAAAGGAAAGATTAAAATAGATTAAGAAATGGAGCAACAAGGTGGAATATATAGAAAACCAGGAAGACCAGAATGAGTAACAAAAAATAATGTATGAAAATCGTAAGACAATTAACAAAGCCAAACATTCCCGACAGCTTAAAATTCCTTTTTCTGCTTAATTAAATGAAAGATTAAATTGATTTTAGAAATTATCCAAATACAGTAAACCTGCTAAAGGAAAAGACAGACTTACAAGCTGAAAAGGTTATAACCAGAAAGCTGCCCTGTGTTTCATTGTTTTCTATATAGCTACTAGAATATGATTTACAATCAGAAAATGTAGTTACTTATTTTTACTAGCTTTAAGTTATTCTCTGCTGGCTTAGCTCTCTTTCTCAGGGTTGCGGGTTGATTTGTTTTCAATCTTATTTTTGTAAAAATTGATTTATTTGTATGGAATGTTGTGTGATTTCAATAAAATCAATAAAATATAAAAAAGAAAGTTTAGTTCAAAACAGCACTCTATGACCCCAAACACCTACATTCTGATGCAAAATGTTTCTAAATAGAGTTTAAAAAAATGGGAAAATAATTACGTATAAAAATAAATATACTTGAAAAATGTTGTTACTCTGAAGCCATCTTAAATACTTGCAACAATTATCATGTAAGTTGAAGCAGCAATAAATGTGACCAGCAACACAACACTGTTAAAGACAAAACACTGATGCCCGAGGAATTATACCAAAATGGCACTGCAATAACATCTCTTTGAGAATGTTAACAAATAATAATAATTTAAACACTCGGTAACAAACAGGCTTTATTCTTTGGCACAGATAACTAACATAGAGAGCACTGACGGCTACAGCATTTAAGATGTCATTAGGGATATTTTTGCCTTGATTCCCGGGGATGTGTGTTAATGTTTTTGGCCAGTATCAGTAAAGATTTTATTGAACTGCAATGAACTTTGGGACACTGCATGGATTATTGTAATAAAAAGCTTTTTGCACTTTTTACACCATACCTTATTGTCCTAGTTCATCTCATTTATGACTTTCAATGTCCCAGGAGATTAAAGATACCAGGGCTGTGGCATCAAATTATAGCAACAATTTGTGGGTCATTTATTAACACCTCCGAGCATCTGCTTCTTGCATAAGGTTTCCTGGTATTGTCAACATCATGTATTTTTCAGACTTTTTTGTTCACACTTCTCTGGAAATGCTTTCATATTTGTGATAGGGCAAGAGTTTTTTTGTTTTTTTTTAAACTGTATTCAAAATATTTCCAGAGCTTGAACACAATATCTTAATAACAGACTAAAGAGGATGGGATACTTAAAATCGACCATATGTGCAGTATTTTGAGCCAATCTACTGTGAAGGCTAATATTTACAGTACAAATAAATTGAATTTACAATTTGAAGATTTTTTTTATGTTTGTTTATAATAAGGTTGCCATTCAGCAGATACCCTTGACTCTAATTTGCAACATTAATGGTTTTGAAAAAAATGTGATTATTTGGAACAAGATAGGTTTGGTTGCTGGGTAGGCCTGACCCTGAGGTGAGCAGAAATGTAGCTCTAATGGGGTCCTTGAAAATGATACTAAAATATCAGATTTAAGGGGTAAATTTGTACAGATGGAAACACATCCATTATGTGAAAGAGGGATGTTCCTATGGCAGATTTGGTATCTAGTGATTTTTTTTATCCTTTTAATGTTGGTCCACCCAGGCCTTGGACAGGCTTATAAATAATGACAACCATTCTTTTAGAATAATCCACTCACAGAAAAAGAGGCTTGCAGATGAGTCGGCTAGACCTTGATTTTATGGGTTAAGGAACATGTGTAAGTTTCCATGCAGTTCTGATTTGTTTATCCAGCAGTTTTGCTTTCCCAGACTATTTTGCCTGCACCCAGTGCGGTCGTTTTATGGTTTCTATAAAAGGTCGGAGTTTTCTTTGAGGCAGCCTTGCCACTTGTGCCAAAGCCACAACTGATGCATAATTTACCATTAACTTTTGTTCTTCATTACAGCTTAGCAGATGCCTTTTTTGTGATGTCGAAACATAAAACAAATGATCTTCCCTCATTAAGGGTGTGATGCAGCAATTATTTATAAATTTATATATTTATTTATTTATTGCATTGCCATTTTCTCTGTTTGTTAGTATTTCCACTTCCACCAACTTCTTTAAAAGATTGCGCCACTCCATTTCCCAGCTAATAAGGATTCTCGACTCTTTTCTTTTTTTTCATGAACACACTAAAACACTATTATTAAAAGAAACCACTCAGAGGTTTGTGGAAATGAAATTTTGCTTATAAAAATTTAATGTGTAAAATAATCTGCCATTTTTTTTCATCAGCAGCCTTTGAGGTTTTATTTTTCCTGGTTTTTGAGAATGCAGTAAATGACAGCAATATTACATTCTTTCATCATCATTTCATTATTGTTACAATTTACCTTTCCTTTCCTACTTCTTTCTATTTTCTCCCAATATCTCATGTTCATTCAAAGATGTTTGCAGTAAAACCAAACATGTGCATTTTTCTTCTTACATGAATGAGACTTATTTTAACAATAGTTTTTCAGTCTGATATATGGTGTCAGGAACAGGTCAGACATGGGTGCAAGGATTGGGGTGCCAGCCTAGACATCTCCTTTTAATAATTAAAGAAAAAGCAGGTTTCCACAGTTATAATTGTTACAATTGTCTTTTTTTTAGCTCTTTCAATATCTCTAAGGTAGAGGAATAGTCCTTCTCTCTCATAAATGTTCTTAGGAATAAGCACCTGCTTTCTGTCAGCAGGTTAGATTTATAGCAGCTGTTTTAGGAGGAATAGGTCTTTTGGAGTCCAGGCAGGGGCATGGTCACAGATTTGCCATTTGTCCTTCTCAGCTGCAGGCAAAATGGAAGAGGTAGTTGCTGACAGCATTCACTCTTGTCCCAGTGTGTAACAATTTACCTCAGAGCCTTGAAGGTGTCCCCTATGTACAAATGTGCGATAATGGCCTTAGAAGGTTTGAGCCTATCCTAGCAGCACCAGAAATGGGGAGAAAATTCAAACTCCACAAAGTCGGAGAACAGCCCTGGATTTGAGTCCCAGACCCTGGATCTGTGAGGATGGTAAATTATTTAAAAAGGACATAGTTTGTTCTACCCAAGAAGGTTACTGCAAATATTTTTTATACAGAATCTAGAGGCAAGAAGAAGTCCTGAGAACAATAGACACGGTAATTATTTTCTAATACTGAGTAATGGATTCCACCAGAAGCCAGTATAGTGTACTCGGGAGAAAGGGGCAGTTACATAGAAAATACTGAGCCATAAATTTATTATGACAGTTCCAATAGTTCCTACATGATTTCTTTTAGATAGAGTTGTATAGAATGAATTTTATGTCATTTACATTAATGGAACTCTTATTTTTTATTTTTGTATATTTTGATACTTGTATTTGGTATAGACTTTCTTTTGAATATTTTTGGCATAGTAGCTTGATTACAGCACTATTTTGAAATACTGTTTTGCTGTGGAAGCTATTTCGTGATTTTCTTTGATGACTTAAGTCCATTGCTAGTAATGTGATGAGGTGCAGTGGTGACAAATTATGTTATCTCATGACAACTATTTAAGGACAGTGGTATACAATGCAAATTACCTGTGTATTAGACTCAAATTTGAAACAAATACCCTACATTCTATGTTAGATCAGATAAATAGATCTTTATTTGTCCCTGGGGGAAACTGGACTTTTTTACAGAGCTCAATAAATACATACATACACAAATATACACCTGAATGACTAAAGAAAGAAACTTCTGACTTGGCTGTCACAGTCACCGTGAGGCATTATGCAGTCATATTGTTGTTGGTTTAAAGGAACTCCAGTAGCGTTTCTTGACACACTTCTGCTGAATAATTCATTGGCTGAAAGTCCTCAGTTTTAGTGTGTCAGAGAGAGTATGTGTAGCATTGTTCATAATGGCACTCGGTTTTGTTTTAATCATCATCTTCCCTACTACTTCCATGAGGTCCAGAGTGTGTCCTATAACTGAGCCTGCCCTTTTAATAAGCTTGTTAATGCAGTACACCTCTCTTGAAGTGATGTTGCCAGCCCAGCACACCACAGTGTAGAAAATGGCACTGGCTATCACAGAGTTGTAGAAGATGTGCAGGATGGCGCTTCCCCCATTAAAGGAATGCAGTCTTCTAAGAAGAAGAGTCAAGACAATAGTTAGTTATGGCATTCTTGCAACATTTATTTTGAGCATGATTCCTATTCTGTGTTTAGACTTTTATTCACAATCCATTCTGCTTTTTTGCCTCTCCTCTCTCACTTTTGTATTTAACTTCAGTTTTTTTCTAGTTCTTCTTGGTGTTTTCTTTTTGACAGAACTGTGCACATGTGCTTTTCTTTTCTGATCTCTTTTAGTGGTTAACCTTCATTTCTTTTCCCAGTTGGTATATTTGTCTCAATTTTTCTAGGAGCACAGCAAAACAAAAAAAATCCCAGACAGGTATATACAAAAGACTAAAAATCAATACTGGCAAACAGAGGTAAAAAAAAAAATTTGGTAGTGATATATTAAAGGCCTTTGCAAGGGGAGGATGCACAATGTTACAGCTATGATGTCTGGTTGGGCTCTCACATTTATTGCCCATCTCATGACTATAACATAATTAATGTTGCATCGCAACAGACACTGACAAAAGGGGCCAGGGGAAAATAGGGGCAAAAGCAGTAGCTAGGGGAGGAGCTCCATCCAGCTCCTAACAAATATTGCAATTTTTACAGGATGGCCGGCCATCACTTCAGGACCTTGACTGGCTGGACTTGGCAGTAATGAAGTGATTGTTACCAGCATAGAGAACTGTTTCTTATTCAATGGACATTTCATGCTTAGTGGCCACTTTATTAGGATAAACTATATAATGGGTCCATGGATTCATGCTGCTCATACCATATTTAGATTTGTCAGACCAGGTGACATTTTAAAATCTTCAATTGTCCAAGTGGGTGATCATGTGCCAACTGGTGACTCATATTCTTATTTGTAGCTGACATAAATGGAACTTGGTCAGATGTATTATGTGTTTAGAGATGCCCTTCAGTGCACTACAGTTGTGAAGAGCTGTCATTTCAGTACTTGTGACCTTTGTATTAGTCTGAAAAAGTCTGGCCATTCTCCTCTGGCCCTTTTCACTAAGAAGGAGTTTTCACACTCTTACTGTAAGGTTTTTGTTTACTGCACAATTTACTGTAAACCATAGAGACACCAGTATATGAAAATTTAATGAAGGTAACTGTTTTTAGATGCTGTTACTATAATAATCATAGAGAGAGGTTGGGAGCATGCACTGATATAGCATGTTGCTGCACAGACCACATGACGAACCACCTCAGGATCCCAAATTAGGACCTGAGTGCACACCTCTGCACCACACTAGTTCAAATGGAGTGGAACAGTGTGAGAGGTTTTTTTACAGTGGTTGGAGTGCCAATCCTACCACCAACTCCCAGGTTTTCCCTGCAATTTGGAGGACCTGCTTGCAGGGCTGGATGCAGGTTAACGTCATACCTAGGACAAAGAAACTCTAGGCTCAAGGGCCCAATGGCATGGAATCACTTCTGGCATTTACGGGATTCAAACTGGCATAATAATCATACCAGAATTCAGAAATCAGGTCAGAATTTCTTAAGGGATGTTTCTTGCCCGTTGTAATGCTTGGCCTTCTTGATTCTTGGCTGTAGCCTACCTATATCGAGTTTCTGTCACAGAATTGGCTGTTTGGAGGAGCAGGCTCTTTGCTGTATTGAGACAGTTGTGATGTGTGAGTCCCTGTCTTGCATCCCAAAACACGAGGCTGAGTCTCAGAACTTTAGCAAAACCAGCTTTATTCAACTTTAAACAGGAATTATTGTAGCATGATCTACCATTCTCCTATACACAGACACAGCAGTCAGGCAGGGTCGTGACCAGGTTAGTGGCCAAGTAATACTGTTCCCTGCATTTATAATGTTCTTTGCATCACCCATCGACGACAGGCGCTTATAGCAACAGTGCAATCAGCTCGGATTTGCTTCGCAGCGCTGTGAGCCTGTGGTTGCCCTGGCAACAGACAAGCATTAGTTCCACAGATGCGGTGATCACACTATGGGACTCAGTTCGGCGTCTTGTCCCGTTCCCAAAAGAGTTCAGAAACTTCACACTGTATAATAAGCAAAATGGCTACTGAGTGTATGATCTGCCATGTGAATCTCAGAAGGTTAAATAGACTGATTTAGACTACAGTGCTCTGCTAAAGTCAATATATAAAATAAAGCACAAATAGAGTGAGAAGGTGAATGAGGAGTAGATTTTGGAATGTGTCCTACTGTGTGCAAGTGAACCAGCCACAACACCTGCTAGAGTCAAGCCTGTTAGGACAGCAGGGTTTACTTTGTGGTTTTTCTTTCTCCTCATTCTACTCTCCTGTTTCTAGTGAGACAGGCACTAAAAAATAAAAAAGAGGTAGTTAAATTTCCAAGTGAATCAAATTATAAGGAGCAGCATATAGGCAACTAGGCCAATGCACAACATAAAATCTTGAAATGATTCACATCTGGGCAAGGCCATGTTAAATAAGGCAGCACAGGCAGACAGTGTGGTTTAGTGGTTGACACGCTAAACATGGCAAAAATACAGCAGGTTGTAGGTTCAGATCTCACTACTGCGTCGATGGTGTAGCTCTAAAAAAGACATTGCACATGAAATGTATTACTAGATGAAGAAAGCTGTTTTGTGTAGACGAAAAGTAATGTAAGATGACTTTCACACTGATAGGTAATATAAACATAACAAGTGACTCAAAGCAGATAAATATAATGTGCACACATCTTTATTATAGGGTGAGGCTGTTCTCCCTTCAGACTAAATGTAAAGTGTCCAGTCCAGCTATTCAAAAACTCATTGTGATACATGTAGCCTTTCGGTATTGACTACAAATATTGCTGAAATATATTCAGACATCTAAAGGTCTGCCTTTAGAAAAGTTGGTCAGAAGGCAACACAGTGGAGGTAAATGATATGCAAGAGACTTGAAAGACTAAATTCCTAGTCATATACCATAAATACAGGGTAGTTGATTGCAGGCAGTTGCAGTGAAAACCACAAGAATGCGGGTTTCATTCCCACTGCTGACACCCACTGAGACCCAGCCTAGGCTAAACATCTATAAAAACATTAGCCATGTGTCTTCTTAAATTGTAACTATTTTTCATCTATAAGCTTGTTTTAATGATAGTGTTGTTAAAATATATTTTTCCAACATACTCCTAGTGTATTTTTTTAATTGATCAGTTTGGAAATTTCAGTGTTGTACTGAAATCCCATTTGCTGTGCTAAACTGAATCAGATGGTGCTTATTGTTATTAATAGTGCTTTGTGGTATAAGAGTTGACTGATACTTATGAATGTACAGAAATTAAAATATACATGGTTCATTGGGCTGTGTTCACCTTCAGATTGGAGCTGATTAGGCAATGCGACATGGCATGGCGGTGCTTCACAGCCCATTCAATCACAGTCTGTGTGCATAGTTCTACTGTGTTAGCTTGGACTTTGGATCATCACATGTGTTTCTGAGCTCCAGAACTTGAAACTCTGCTAGCTTATATTCCTGTTCACACATTAATTGGCCCAATTGAAGGTTACAAAAAACCCTCACACTGCGGTTGTGATGCTGCCTCAATACTCCAGAAATATGGTTCGAGTGTCAGCCTGGTCACTGTCTGGGTGAAGTATGCATGCTCTTTCCAAGTCTGTGTGCTTGTTTTCTTCCCACATCCGAAAGAGATACACGTTAGATTAATTATGATGTGAGCACGACCTGTAATAGACTGCCATGCAATCCAACATTGGTTCATGTCTTGGGCCCAATGCTTTTTGAATAGGCAATTGCCTCCCAAATTGGGCTTTTTACAGAGCTCAATAAATACATACATACACAAATATACACCTGAATGACTAAAGAAAGAAACTTCTGACTTGGCTGTCACAGTCACAGTGAGGCATTATGCAGTCATATTGTTGTTGGTTTAAAGGAACTCCAGTAGCGTTTCTTGACACACTTCTGCTGAATAATTCATTGGCTGAAAGTCCTCAGTTTTAGTGTGTCAGAGAGAGTATGTGTAGAATTGTTCATAATGGCACTCAGCTTTGTTTTAATCATCATCTTCCCTCCTACTTCCACAAGGTCCAGAGTGTGTCCTATAACTCAGCCTGCCCTTTTAATAAGCTTGTTAATGCATTAAACCTCTCTTGTAGTGATGTTACCAGCCCAGCACACCACAGTGTAAAAAATGACACTGGTCATCACAGAGTTGTGGAAGATGTGCAATACCCTGAATTGGAAATGTGGTTGGAAGTTTCCATCAACTAAACAGATGGAAATTAAATAACTAAATTAAATAACTTTTGTCATGTTTTTATTTAATCAATAGGAAAAAACTGGTCCAGAGAAAAAGTTTTGCCATGAGGTATTGATTTTTTATTTTTGACAAAAACATCTGGTGAGTTCTAACAAAAAATGGTCTCCAAAACAGCCATACAGAGAAGCATGAATAAAGTATTTCACAATGGTTAGAGAAACAGAATAAAAGTGTTTATTGTTGGAGTTTGACAACAGTAAAACAAATTGGACAGAATTTTTCAATCAAGCTGTATTTATAATAGAAAATGCTCTGCCGATCTCAGCTGGGCTTGGCTACACAGAGCAGCCACCCTGCCTAAGGGAGGCCTAAGCCAGCCAGATGGCAGCAGATGTACAAGGCCTTTCAAACAGATGTGAAGTCAGTGCAGCAGCCCCACGCTCACTAGTCACCCTGACAGAACGACTTGTCATGGTTTATACAGGGCTAGAAAATAAAAAATAATAATAATAATTCAAGTCCTGCAAAAAAGAAAAAAATGTTAAAGCAATTTGCTGACCTTGTCAGAGAGAAAGTGAATGAGATTGTCATGGTGTTACCTTACAAGAGACGATGGCTAACATAAGCCATATTTCCTGCATGTGTGTGATCTTGGCTTGCCGGCTAGTGTAATATGCATGAAATAACCCTGAAACAGATAGCCTATAGTCTTAATATGAGAAGGGAAACCACAGTACATTCATCAAGAATGAATATAAACTCCCTCACCATGTATTAGATAACATAAATGCATGGATGAAACAACTGATGATGGAAGTCATTTTCATTTTAGACTTAATTCTTGATCATCTGTGGAGCTGCCAGCTTTAGATAACTTGAAATTCTTAGACTCCCATATTTTTATGCAGCACTCTGATGTTGAATTACTAGGGCTCGCCTATGTCTCACATTGCAAATGTCATTAATAGTACTTGTCAACTTGTCATTTAAACTTAGACTTCATATGATTAGCATTCGGCAAAAAAGCAGAATAAGAGCAGTTCACATATGTGATTGGACTAGGCAAGATGACTTTCTTATGACTCACTACTGTATGGCTGGATTTCATTACCGTAGATTTGTAAATTGCCACACACAGCCATCAATCAAGCAGGCAATTATCAGAAAGAAGACGGCGCTAGTGTACAGTATGTGCTTTAAGGAAACAGGAACCACAGGAATGGCAGACAATGAAGATAGAAAGCGAGAAAGGTAGTCATGATTTACTCATACATCTTCTCTGATTGTTGGCCAAAAACAAAAAAGGAACAATTTGGAATTTTAGAGCAAACTCTGGATACTTTAGATCACTACAAATGTGCTTTACAATGTTTGACTATTATCCAAGGCAACTTGCAAACTTCCAGCGATACAATTGGTTACATTTCTTTTCTTTCCCCAAGTGGCAGGTAAAGTGACTTGCTCATTGTTGCACACTAGTCAGTTAGTAATGACATTTAAACCCACAACCTTTGAAGTCCAACATCTTAACCACTAAGCCACACTGCTTGCCTAACGTAATTGACATTAAGGTAGAAGACAAAATGATCTATTTACACGTAACCACACAAACACTCATATGCATTCAAATAGTAGTGCCCTGAACATTATGTTTCATTTTATTAATTCTGTTATCTTTGATTGCTAGAGTGAAGATATGCCATGTTACTGGAACAGTGCATTTCGATTGTAGGGTTCATTCAAGTTGACACAAGAGTGACTTGTGCAACTGTATGCTATGGCGAGTGCCCCCGTGAAACCTACAATTTTAGCAATTATTGAAAAAGTGACATTTCACTGTTTCTGTGAGTGTTTCAGTGAATCCTAGAAACCCTTCTGTCAGCCACCCTGCAAGTTGTGTTTTAATGGAAATAATTTTTCATAACTCAAAGCAGTGTTTATCACAAAAGTTTGGTATGCCAGTATGTACTAAAAGATCATGTCAGTGTATACTTCATGTATATGTGTGTGTGTATGTACAGTATATATATAGTGAAATAAAGAGCCTTGACACAAAACAAAGGTTTGGGGCAGCCATCCATGCACTTGATCTTGGCTTCAGCACAACAATGTACAGAATGGAGTCCAAACAGAACTGATCAATAGAGGTTTGCGGAAGTGACATCCACAGAGCTGAGGTGGAAGTGATGTCTTTGTATTCAGGTAAGATTTCCCATGTCTGGTCTGCGGGGACAAAATAAGACGGTTGAATGTATTTATATATTCACACACAGTGGAGCCAGCAGATAGTTGACAATGTACAGTATGTTTCCAGAAACAGCATTATAGAAACAATGGAAACTCTACACAGATAGCTGGAATTTCCCAAATTGTTGCATTTAAACTTAGTATTGACCAAAGCATGGATCCTGCACATAATGTAAATATGTTTTGGCAATAGCTGTTCAGATATCTTTTATAAAAAAAGAAATAATGCAGTAACAATGACATTTTAATGCAGTATAGTAACACTGCCACATCAATTATTGTCTATCTGAAGAGGTATATAAACAAGCTGGGTAAGTTTTCAGATGTAGCCAAAGTCGATGGAAGGACAGATCATGTAGAATAAGTGTTACAGAGTTACTCAAACAGCCTACACGTTTGAGCAAATTGGTGGAATGTACAATTAAATGTAAGTAAATGGAAAATATTACACATAGAACACAGAAATGTTAAACTTGAATACACAATGGGAGGCCTGAAATGTATGAGAAGGATCTAGAATTCACAGTGGACGTATCATTAATCACTATCTAGATCTAGTCAGTGTACAGTAGTAATCAAGAACGCTAATAGGATGTTAGGTTAAATATTATAAAATGTGGAGTACAAGTCAAGAGAGGTTATGCTTAAGTTATATAATGCATTAGTGAGACCTCACATGAAGTACTGTGTACATTTTTGGTTTCCATATTCCAAAAACCAGCAATAGGAAAATTCCAGAGAAAAGTGACTAGACTGATCCTGGACCGTGTGTTATGAGCTTTGAAGAGAGATTAAAAGAGATGAACCATTTCAGTTTAAGCAAAGACAGGTTAAGAGGTGACATGATCAAAGTTTTTAAAATTATGAAATGAATTAATATAGTTGATCTCAGCTGTTAGCTGTTAATAAATTCTTCAATAAGGTAATAAGGTAAAAAACTTCTTAAGTGCAGATTTCACACAAATGTTCAAAAGTTTTTCCTCTCGCAAACCCCCCCATAGATACACAAAATAAATTACTAAGTAGTGTCCTGCAGAGTAAGACTTTAGTGATCTTCATATCTCGACCCGAAGCTATTTTGGACAATCTAGGCGTTTGAATGGTCTTTTGTCATAATAATTTATCTAATGTTCTAATCATTTTCAGTATGTAGGAAAGAGGCGTAAAACCTTCAGTAGTTTCATTTATGTAGAATGAACTTGCGGAGAGACCATCAAAAAAATATGGTAGTGAATTCCTGAGTGTGCCAGAACAGAAGCATGTGAGATATTCCCATGATGCTATACTGCAGATAACCTAGGAATTGTCAGGAATGCCATGCCCTCCTTATAGAGAGATGGAAAGATAGGAATGTAATAGAAGGTTAAGACCTCCAGGCCAACATAGCACAACACATGGTACCAGACAAGTAGAGCAAACTATTGGCTGCCCTTTTAAGCATCAAAATGGCTTCCCTCAAGTGGCCCGCCAAAGGTTACTTAAGTCTCAGGGGTACAGGAACACCAGGAGCTGTATTATTGCAAAAGAAGGACTGTCTCTTCCCACTCCTTTACGTCAAAGACTCACTGAGTCTGCGGTTAGGGCATGCACTGACTTGACAGAGGAGTACAGAGAGAGATCTTCGAAAGACAAAGAAAGAAATTGTAGGTAAGTTTGGGAATGTTTTGTGGCATTTAACAGTAGGCAGGTGAGTAACACCTGTAGGTAGCCCCAGAAAATTCTGCAGGCATTGTTACTTTTGTATAATATTTGCTTCCTTTGTTCATCCTTTCATTCTTGTTTTCTATAATCAACCAACCTTGTATTTTTGTATATTTTAGTATCCTAGGCTGGGTGAGCTGCATGCTGTAATAGCGCCCCCTTGATGGATTAAGCGGATTAAGCATGTTCAGTAACTTGTTAGTGAGCAGCAAGCTGGACTATAAGCAATGTAACACTGTCCACAGTTCTTCTACTTAAAGCACTCTCCATATGCCATTGGGTGGGTCCTTAGCACTGTTTGAAAGTCTTAATCAAATATGGTAGGCCTACAATTCAGAATTTGGAAATAAAAAAAAGTTTCAGTGAACTGACATTAATTAAAATAATAGCAATAACAAAATAATAACTGACATAAATTTAAATAAATCTTACATATAATGAATGCTATAATATGCCCTTTACCGAATGTACAGCCAATCTGGTAAGGTTACTTTGCCCTTTAACCCAAAGTGAACCTGTTTTCCAAATATTAAAAGTGAAATATATTTCACTTAAATACAGAATAGTTCAGATCACTGCTACTAATGAACCCAAAATAGATGTTCATGTGGTCCTGTCAGTTCAGCATGACAAAACTGAGGAATATAACAAAGCACAAATCTTTAATAAGTGAGGTTCAATTGCATAACAGTGTCATTAGTTTGCAAGAATCAGCCTACAGAAAAATAGTATAATCTATTGCACGTCTATATCTTTGAAGATCTAAAGGTCCCAAAATAGATACATTGATTAAAAGTCTTTGGCACACATCTATATCTAAAGAGGAATATCATATACATTAATTCTTATTTATAACAAAATAAAGGTTATTGTCATTATCTCATTGTTCCCTTGGTATGCTGGGTATAAATGATACAGAATGTCTTAATTAAACAGGCAGTAACAGTCAGAAGCACTTTAAAAATCCATAATAAACATTTTAGGCTAACAATTCAAACAGTCTGCTGAGCAACTCCCCAAGGCATGACCTCACACTGCACACCACTGATGCACATCATTTGCTAGATCCATGCCACTAAGGCGTCTTTCATCTTCATAGACGCAATGAATTAGAAAGAAAGACACAGCAAATCAAAGTAGTTGATACCTCCAGCATATTTAAGCCAACCAAATCAACCCATCCCATCTCCCTTTATAAGGTACTTGTCCCATGGCTCTCTTCTGCTAATGTACTATGAAATCAATTCAAAATGTGCAGAAAATAAACCATATGGGGTCAAATCATAAATTTCCTGAATCAGACCTTTAAGATTTGTGTCAGCATTACTATTGTTTTTTGAGAACATCAATACAATGAGGTGTCTGTGCTAAATTTGCCTTGACATTGACTCTAACCCCACTGTAAACTAACTTCCAACAATGTTGGCCATCTTTTTAAGCAAATGAGCTAATTAAAGGTCTATATATAAATATAGGGCATATCTTAATATTAAATACTTAATTTCATTAGTAATAAAACCTGCACGGAAGCATTCATCCATTCATTATCAAAGTAGCTTAACCCAAATGAATGGTGATGAGTGTGGCAGGACCAACTCTGACAACAGAGCTAGTAAGGCAGGAACCAAAATTTAACGGAATACCAGTTATGCATAAACTACTGATTGTAGTGCACTTTAGCCCCTCATTGACCTAGGCTGTTATCTGTTGTGGTGGACGGATGGGTACCCTACCCAGCCGGGATGCATGGATGGACCACAACAATACCTCCCCTGGGCCATGAGAGGGCAGCCGCTCTGGTCTGCAGGGGGGGGCACGGGAACAGAGCTGGGAAGCTCATCCCTGTTGGGGCCTGTGGCCAATGCCAGGGGGCGCCCGGAGGATTAAGGAGCCCTGGAGTGCTTCCGGGTGCTCATATGGCACTTCCACCACTCCAGGAAGTACTGTCGGAAGACTATCAGGAAGCACCTGGAGCACATCCAAGGCAGTATAAAAGGGGCCACCTCACTCCATTAGACAACCAGGAGTCGGGAGGAAGGAGATGGAGCTTGTGATGAGGGGAGTGGAGGCGAGAGAAGAGAAAGAGAGAGAGAAGAAAGACTATTGTGGTTTGTGCACTATCTTGTGGGTTCGACGTGTTTGGAGAGAAATAAACGTGTGTGTTTCTGGACATTTAGTGTCTGTCTGTCTGTGCCTGGGGGCTGTCTTTTCACACTGTACAATACTCTCTTTTAGATTATACTTAAATATTTGCAGAATTAAACATGAGTACCAGACCTAAAGATGAAATAAGCAGATTAACATTTCCAAGTTGCCTGCCACCATCCTTAATCTGGCAGACTAGCAGGCAGAACTTATTGTTGGGTTTAAATAGCAGGAAAATGATCATATAAGCCAATCATACCAGTGGCAAAATGAAGCATAGACTTTTTCCATAGATCAGCACAGAAGTTTTTGGAGAATTAAGTAGGAAGGAAAGCAGCCTATAAGGAGGCCAGTGTTTTATTAGTCTGTCAGGCATTTTCAATGTTCTCTTAAGCCAATGTTGTTTTTAACACAGCGGGTGGACAAGCATCTGACTTAAGTTGAAAGAACAGTTCAGATTTTGGGGAAGTAATTCATTCTTTTAGTTCCCTGGTGTTAAGGTGAACTATGGTAAAGAATAGGATTTGCATTAGGAATGAGGAATTAGGAGAGATAGCAATGCATTAAAAAAGCTAGAGTATGATGCTTGCTTTAGTAGGATTATCTCTTTAGCCCCCTTCATCCTCTTCAGGGGTCTACAACGTAAAGCTGGAAGCTTTTGACTCCTGGTGACAGCTTACTGCACCCCTGCTGTTGCTGAATTTTATCTAACAATGACCTTCCAGAAACATGAAGTAGAGGTATATAAATAGTGACAAATATTGTGAAAATATTATGCAAAGATACCAAATATCAGTTTCTCATGTTAGTTCTTCTCAGGCTAGTCAGATATTTAGGTGTACTGCAATTCCTGATGACTGGAGTAGTGGTACTAGTACAAGTAGTAGCAGCATTAGTATTGTGACATTTACAGAGAAAAGTAAAATTTAAAAAAAAATCAACCTACCTGATGGACACCTTACCTTTCTCCTATAAAGAAGAGTTCCAGGTTTAAGGACAAAAATTATTCTGGCTTCACTTATTTGTCTGTACTGTGCAAGGTTTATGTTCATGTATTCATAACTAGAGTGTAGGAGAGATCAGTGCAGGTTACTCTAATGACTGAGAAGAGTAACAAGGCTTAAAGACATCATTTAAACACCTAGAGAACATAAACAGCCTCTTTAAACATGAAGAATAAGCAGAACCAGTATGAGAGCACAAATTAACTTTCTAACTGTGCCCTCAAGTACTGTATATAGTATTAATTTCTCTAACATTTCTTAACATGTGTGCACTGTACAGCAAATTAGTAGTTTTACATGGTCAGAAAGAAAGTCTTTGATACAACCTGCACTAAGATATTTAGAGCAACACAATAAATAATTAACATATATAGTATATCTTCAAAGCAATGAGTTCTGTCTCTGTACGTTTTGGCTTTTAAATTTTTAAAATTCAAACCAGAATAACGTATTATAGAATATAGTTTGAAGGCCACTTTTTACGGTGTAGTCTGCAAACCTTCTCTCGCAGGTGGAACTCACCACTGCAAAGCAGCAGGCCGATTGTCTTTGCTGTTATTGGGGTCAGTTCTTAGCGTTTCACTGTCCAACATTTGTTGAACATAATGCAGCTCCTGACTGGTTTAAAGCAAATGTTAAGTATGATGATCACCTCTCTGTTGAGGTGTTTTGCTTTAAATTCTCTCTTTATTCATATAATAGAAAAAGTACCTTGATTTTTTGATAAAGTCAAATTCCTATTAACATTATCTGGGCAAGGCATATGCACATAAAGTGACATCTTTGGGGTTGAGGAATACATGTATAAATGCTTTAACACAATTCAAAAAAGGTAAAATAAAATGTACAGTAATGTGGTAATGTGAACAAAAGGTGAAAACTGAGACTAATGTCTGCATTTTTAAATGAAAACGTAGCAGTATGGACGGAGCCTGAGACCAGATTATTATTATTATTATTATTATTATTATTATTATTATTATTATTATTACCACTGATGATGATAGGCACATTTCAAATTGTTTCATCTGTCATTATTGCCTGAAAAGAATTGAACTTTATTGCAGTAACACAGAATTTAAAGGTCCAATCACACCAAACATTTATTAAAAGCGTTTGAGTTCCACTTATCTAATAGATAATAAAAATAAAGCTTGTAGGCAGGCAGTGTGGTGCAGTCGTTAAGGCTTTGGACTTCAAACCATGAGGTTGTAGGTTCAAATCCCACCACCGACACTGTGTGACCATGAGCAAGTTACTTCACATGCCTTTGCTTCAATTCAAAAACCAAAAGAAATGTAACCAATTGTATCTGAAATGCCATAAGTTGCTTTGGACAAAAACCTCGGCCAAATAAATAAATAAATGTCAGAAGACAGGTGTAGATTCTTGGCTAGCATTTACTAACTTGGTGGCTCTACACATGCACATATTTAAAGGGGATCAAGCATGTTACCAAATTCTGCAATTTAGTTGTGCAATACTTAAATGATAACTTTCAACTGTACGTATTGCTTTAATGTGTATAACCAGTGTTGTCTCCACTCAATGTTATAATTTACTGGAGAGAAAATAATAATGAAGAAAACAGAGCAAGAATATATTAGGACTTTTGTAGTCTTGTGGCAGACCTCCTACTATCTTGGATAATTCTAGAAGCTATGAAAAGTCCACAGTGACTCCAGAAATCACCATTCGAATGCCCTTCATAAACATGTCTGCTGAACTTTTACTCTTCAATAACACACTTTGTATTGTGTGATGGAGAGCACAGGAATAAGGTGTTCAGAACTGCAAAGAGCCTGGAGCTAGTCATCATCCCAAACTAATGAAGACAAATTTGTTATTATGTGAATAATTCCATTGTACAAATAACATTTGCTGTAGAATACCATAAGATCGGGCAATGTGAAACAAACGCCAAATTCAGAAACCATTTTAATCCACCTCAGTCAATTTTTTTAATGAATGATGCTCTTATTCTTATATATATTTATGGCATTTCTTGGTGTTTTCTGAAGTTTTTAAATACAAGAATTTAATATTCAAAAAACCTCCAGTGCAAAAAGTAATTTTAGTATGACAGTTCTTAAGCATGAAGGCTTTAGTTTTCAACAAGTAGGGATATTAAAACTGTATTACAATTTTAAAATGGACGTTAATGCTTTCCAGCTTTCTTCACAGTGGTAAAAGGAAGCTGCAAATAATAAGTTTGTTATTTCTGAAGTTGAAGTTATTTTTTCACAGTTATGACATACATCAATTTGCCTTGAAAAGTTATCCCTTGAAATGGCGCATAATTTATGATATTATAAAACATTGTCTCCACAGCAGAATACAATTTTGAACAAAAAATATGAAACAAAAGCCTTAAATAAACATATACATCCTTTTCAACGCAGCAAAGGTTCTGACTTCAGAAAACAGGACTTCCATGTTTCATAGGTGCCTTATATTTGTAGCAACAAACAGAATGTTGGGGTTACCTTTACTGGAAAATTAACTGCATGCAGTCTCTTCTCCTCTCTTCTCTAATCTTCTCTTCTCTTCTCACAGTGACATGTAAACAGCACCAAGAGTAAAGGAAGCTAATGTCCAAAATTGAAGTGCTAGAGTGAAATATCACAATGTAAAGGCGGGTGTGGCTACCTGTCAGTTAAAATGAAAAGTTGCATTCCCATAACATGAACATAAAATGTAAAAATTGGAATATTTATAGTTTCCATAAATTATAACACTAAAATGGGAGTGTCAGTACTAAGAAAACTAAAATGAAACCCAGAACATCATACAAAATGATGACCTTCTGCTTCATATGACAAAATGTGATGTTTGACAGCAGATAACCAGTTTGTTAACAAAGGAGGACAGCAGCTGAAAGAGTAAAACAGATTGAGGTTGACATTCTTCAGGTATTTCACGTTATAAAGATACATTAGACAGCACTAGTTTTTAGCTACCTACAGCCTGAAAGTTGCTTTCAGTGTGGTATCAACATTATTGTAATAATAACAATATCACTAAATCACACATGGTTTGCATTAGCTTATAGGTTCTAGATAAATAAAAAAAATAAATCTGGTACCACATTTGGCCATGGCTTGATTATTTAAAAATTAATATAAACAAAGAAATGTTAAATGCCCCTTATATTTCCATGTCTCGCTTTTGAATGTCATTCTTATTTTTCAGTTCTTTTTATCATTACCATTCTATCAAAGAATTTCCTTCCACAACAATGCATTTTTTCCAAAGCCATTTTTATGCTTGAACGCATTATAATATAAATTCCACTGGCTTGAAACTATTTGTCTGGTTTGTCAAGGAAATAAATATGAGAAATGTAATACTGATAGGACAAAACTAAATATAAGTAAACCAAAAAAAAAAACCAAACAAACACCTGAGCACATTCTCTGTTCACAGGAAATGGAACATCTACCCATTCATAACAAACACTCATCTTCACTAATCTTGAAAATTCTCCTGTTTCTGAGAGTATCAGTCATTACCAATAGTAATTTACATCTTTTGGTACAATAGTTTTATTTTGTTGCCCTAGACATAAAGGAGTGTGATATAATACAATATTTTTAAATTCACTTCATCCATAAGATCGTAGAGAACCTGACCTATCCCAGCAGCACTGGGCACAAGTCTATCCAAGATTCTATTCACACTGGGCAGACTGGAATTGCCCATTTTAAACTAACTCACATGACTTTGATGATTTGGGGGTAAAACAACCAGAGTTAGCTGAAGGAGAGACACAGGGACATCATGCAAATGCCACAGATAAACATCTAGCGAGGCTGGACAGGATTAGAAATGAGTACATTAGAGGGTCAGCTCAAGTTGGACGGTTGGAAGACAAAGTCAGAGAGGCGAGATTGCGTTGGTTTGGACATGTGCAGAGGAGAGATGCTGGGTATATTGAGAGAATGATGCTAAGGATAGAGCTGCCAGGAAAAAGGAAAAGAGGAAGGCTTAAGAGAAGGTTTATGGATGTGGTGAGAGAGGACATGCAGGTGATGGGTGTAACAGAACAAGATACAGAGGACAGAAAGATATGGAAGAAGATGATCTGCTGTGGCAACCCCTAACGGGAGTAGCCGAAAACAGCAGAAGAAGAAGAAGATGGGATCAGAATTCAAAATGTTTGATTTGTGTTGGCAGGACCTCTAACCACTGATCCAGTATGTCACTCATAAGCTAAGGTGCATACAAAAATATGTTAGAACTTACCTAGAAAAACACTTTAATATCTCTTACTTTATGTACAGTAGATCTCAATAAAATTGCTTTACTAAATTTCAGGGATCCTGGAAGTAGCATGGCTTTGCCTCCGGTATCCTTATCTTTTTCTAAAGCTGGCAGTGCAAGAGCCAAGTTGGTAACCTAAGTACTGAGTTGACTTCAGAGAAAAATGCTGCTGAAAGCTGGCCAAACAAGTCTACAGAAGTTCAAAAGCAACAAATACAGTATTTAGTGTGGGATGATAAAGCTGACCAGCACCACAGTAGTATTTATTCCACATGGTGGATCAATTTGTGGTTTGTGTGTTTTGCTTGTTTGTTTCTAGCTTGTTTGAGGGTGAAACATAAGTGTTTCTTCTCATCTTTTAAATTTTTTTTTTCCATTTTAAAAAGGCTGTGAATAAATAATTATATTGTTATATAGTTATATCCAAGATTTCATCAATTAAATTGATCAGTTGCCATGTCTTTACTTTATCTCATTTTTAATACACTTGTCCTCATTATGAGTATATTAAAAAAATAAAAATTTATCAGCATGGCAATTTTTTTTTCAGTGAGAAGACATCTAAAACTTGGCAATAATACTGAGGAGCTGACAGAATTCTAGTCTAATTGCAGTTCGTTATGTACAGTAGGTATGCTTGGTATACATGATTAGATTGTGAATCCTGGTGTATATTTAATTCCATCCATTCAGTTTTAGTACTCAGATTATCTCCCCTGTGTTAACTGGTAAGAAAAATGGTCAAACTCTAAAGCAATAGTCACTAGGCAGAACACCTTGATGTTCATGAGCGCTGGATATGTCCATGTCTCGCAACCATATAGCAAGATAGGAAACACTAGGACGCTAAAGACTTGGACCTTCGTCCTTTTGCAAAGATATCAGGAGTGCCACACACCCCTTTCCAGCGACCTCATGACCAGACCATCCATCTACTGACTTCATAGGAGGAGTCATCAGAGACATGAATGTCACTGTCAAGGTAAGTAAACCTCTCAACAAGGTCGACACTCTCTCTGCAGACAGACACACTGCTGATGGCTATGCTTAAGAAGTCATTAAAGGCCTGGACCTTGGTTTTTATCCAGGACACTCGCAAACCCAGGCACTCAGACTTTATGCTAGTCTAGGTCACCTGCTGCAAAATCACTTCTAAATACAGTTTTAGTTTAAATAATTACATACTCCAGACATAAATGATCTCCCCTTTCTGTATATTCATTCACTTGAGAAACACCACTCAACTATTATTAATGGATTTGTGCAAATCAAAGAAAAAAACTCTCTACTGTTTAAAATAAGGTTTACAAATGATATAAGATGTTCAGAACAATCTATCAAACTGTGTAGTTTCCGGTTCAGCAAAATAGTAGAATTGCTGAAATTACTGAATACCCTTTTTCGGCCAAACATAATCTGCATGGTTGCCCTTTATGTCTTAGTGACAGTCAACTAACTCAGGACTGAACAATCTTTGCTAAGCTGATAGGTAAACCTGCTTCTGTAGCATGGATATGTGAAAAACTCAAATAAAAATACTACTACTAATACTACTAAAATAAAAACAATAATACTACATATCATGTGTTTAGTGTTTTTAAAATGTATTTTGACATTTTCCTGTGAATGTATGAATTACCACATCTGTAAAGTGCAAATTCATCATTAGTCCTTGCCTTTCATGCTTCTATCTTAATTACCACAACACAGCGGTTTCAGTAAACCAAGTTCCATAAACTCTGTCAAGACACACTATGTAAAATAGCTGATTTATTTTACAGCTGTTTTGGGACTGAGGACCTTGATATTTCTTTTAAATATCACTTAAATAGTTTTGATTTAAACTCTGACACAATTACTTGACAGTTACAATATTCTACTGAGTGCTTAATTCTATGGAAAGAAGCAGATTATTGCCCAGATATTATAATTTAAATTAGTAATAAATGGTGTTTGAAAATGGCCTTTACAGAATGTTCTCCACATCAGGTCTGGATTAGGCACATGTTTATTACGGAAAGTAGAACTTGAGCAATGTGTTCACATGTCTTATAATACAAATTGCCTTCTAAAGTCTTTGTGAGATGCTACTGTTTATGCAATAATGCTGTATAACTGAGCACAACCATCTTACTAAAATGGAAAATTAGCTTGTTTATGGAACCTGAACAAATATGAGCTAGTACTACTGCATTTATAATGCATTTATTTGCCAAGTTCTGGTAGGTGAAAAAGCAGGATAGGTATTTATGTTACTTAAAATATGGACTTCTTTGGTTTGATTAAAAGTAATATTAGTTGTGAGTTTTTAATCTCAGTTTAATATTTTAGATGCATTCCTCCAATTCCCTCTCAGTAAATGACATCTAAGCAAGTTTTTATGTCAAGCTATTAGATTTTGTTTTTCTGACTGTAAGATTTATTGGTATGTTTCAAAATTTGTATGTAAGATTATTTAGCTTATTAAGTAAAATTTGCTTACCCTCTTGGCAGATTTCTTGGCCAAATGAAAGCAAAACAACTCTCTTTACAAGCTGAGTCTCTGCTGCTTAATTATTTTAGATTTACTGCTATAGAGCATCACATATACAACCCCAATTCCAATGAAGTTGGGACGTTGTGTAAAACGTAAATAAAAACAGAATACAATGATTTGCAAATCCTTTTCAACCTATATTCAATTGAATACACTACAAAGACAAGATATCGAATGTTCAAACTGATAAACTTTATTGTTGTTTTGCAAATCTTCACTCATTTTGAATAAACAGAGAATTACAATAATCTATCCTGGATGATACGAAAGCATGGATAACTGTTTCTAAGTCATGAAAGTGTTTGAATTTTTTCTAAGCTGAAAGAAACTATTCTTAATAACAGAATTAATTTGTTTATTATATTTAAGGTCTGAGTCAAAAATCACACCAATGCTTCTGGCTTGTCTTTTAACAAATGGGAACAGTTTCCCTAAATATTTTGACAGTTCATTAGAATCTTTTGGAAAATCCAGATACAAGCACCTCTGATTTCTTTTCATTTACTTGGAGAAAGTTATTAATGACATTTTATTTCTTGAAGATCATCATTGAGCATCTTGAGGGAGCTTATATCATTAGAGATGAGAGGGAGACAGAGGTGTGGATCATTGGTGTAGCAATGAAAAGAGGTTTTATAGTTTTGCCTGATATCTCCCAATGGAGGTATGTAGGTGAAGTAAAAGCATGGGTCCTGGAATGGAACCCAGAGGGACCTCATAGGAGACAACAGTAGAAACAGCAAAATAATAACCAATATCAATTGTAAAAGTTCTATGCTTAAAATATGAATAGAACCAATTAAATGCTATACCCTGAATACCTTATGCCCAGGGTAATCAAGGAGTATGTATGGTCAATAGTGCTGAAAACAGAACAGAGATCCAGTATAATAAAAATAGCACAATCACCAGGCTCAACAGCAAGCAGAAGGTCATTTGTCACCTTCATAAGAACAGAATCTCTCTTATGAAGGTATCTAAAACCAGACCAAAATTTTTCAAGAATGCCATTTTTACTAATGAAAGTCAATAGCTGAGAAAAACAAACCCTTTCTAGGATTTTAGAAAGAAGGGTCAAAAAGAAACCTTGATAACTTTAAAGTTTAGTTAACCATATGAGCTTTGTGGATGGAATGGTCTGTTCTCATTTGTTAAATTTCTCTTATGTTACTTATCTCAGATTTACTCCATTGGAACCCCGAATGCTTATAGTATTCCAGTGCAAAGTGGATTCACTTTCAGAATCTATATATATGAAAACCAACTGCTATAACATTCCCGTGTTTCATTCAGTAACCCCAATTAACATTTTGTGCTGGTTTAATCTTCATATATTATGCAGTTAGTAGTACTTCTTGGCGCTTGCAGTTTATTGTGACATCCTGTGTGATTTTGGGCTATACAAAAATAAACTGTATTGTATTGTATTGTATACTCTAAAGCCATACATCATTTGACTGATATAAATACTGTAAATCAAAATCCATAATTATTCAATGATTAAAAGTTCATATCTTTAACAATTAGAGATTAAGACTCGTTAAAGTAAGAAATCTTACTGTAACCTTTGGAATGAAATTTCATATATCCTTCTGTTTTTGAAACTGTTTGGTCCATTTACAGGGTCATGGGTAGGTCTGAAACTCTGTGTAATTGGTCATCTTGCTTCTGTTACAAAGTCACTCTTAATCTAAATAACCCTATATTTCGAAGTGTTAGATAGATAGATAGATAGATAGATAGATAGATAGATAGATAGATAGATAGATAGATAGATAGATAGATAGATAGATAGATAGATAGATAGATAGATAGATAGATAGATAGATAGATAGATAGATACCACAACAATGATGGAGGAATGCCCATATTCTATTTCAGAGTGTGATAAAATGTTAGACATTTTTTTACCAGATTACCAGTTTTACAAAGCCAAACATATCATTTTTATGGTGCAGCATGCAGAACTATAAGTATTTATTAATCAGATATTTTTGGTTCTTTGTTATGGTTTTGCTGGTATTAGTTCTCTCTGGGTGGTTGGCAAAATTGGGATGCACACATGTGAGGAGAAAACACACTCCTCCAGATGGCAAAATTTGATATCTAAAAGAAGTAACGGTATGAATACTAGCTAAAATAAAATACAAAAAAATAGATATATAGTAAGTGTAAAAACCCATATGATAAATGACAAGTTTCCTACAGTATGTTACATGAGAATTTTACTATAATATAATGAAAATGAAAAGTGATAATGCTAGTGGATTGACATCCTGCTGCAGAATGTGCAAGGGAATGGAAAATGTTTTGGCAACAAATTGACGTATAGTGTTGCAGATAAACATTATGGTGATAGTGCTGTTATGCCATCTGGGCTTTTGATGTTGCAAAATAAATCCACACATCCTAAAACAAGCAATGCTGTAGGCTCTTTTTTATTTTAAATCTATCTATTAATGAATTACCTACTGTATTTTTTAATGGATATATTTAAAAAGTCATTCTTTTCAGTTCCTAACAAGGGATTTATTCAAACATTAAGTCCTTTTCACTCCTGCCAAATATTGTAACTGCACAAATGCATAATTAGGCTCATTTACAAAGAGCACAGTAGGCCTGCTTGTTTGCTAGTACTTTGTTGATTTTGTTTTTTATTTTTTCAGTCACAACGGAAGGTTTTGTCCCAAGCTATTCCACCTGCATGTGCAGCGGGAGTTCTGTCTCTGATGACAAGCATTGATAATGCATGTCATTTATTAGGGCAGCTTGCAGACAGTTATGAACTGGGGGTCCCCTGGGACTTGGTGCAAACAAAGAGAGAGAGAGAGAGAGAGAGAGAGAGAGAGAGAAAGAAAGAATGAGAGAGAGAGAGAGAGAGAGAGAGAGGAGCAGCAGCAGTAGAGACAAGCAATAAAAGAGTGAATATCGTGTGGCACGAGCCGTCTGACTGGAAGTGTGGCCACAAAACTGTTTTTGAATGACCAAACTTGCTTATTAGCCATCAGTATTTCTGGAGTAGAACTTGAATTCCATGTTAATGAGCTAATATAAGGGAAGACCTGCTATCGTCTGACACTTTATACTACACAGGCTTACACAGGTCAAAATAGCAAGGATGAAGTGGCTCGACACAATGAGATCACTGCTGTCCAGTACTCGTAGTGCTCCAGTGACCCCAGAGGGAAGCCCCAGCACTCACCCAAAGGGAGAAATGTCAGCTAAGCAGGTATGTCAATATTAAAGTTATAAAATGATGTTACACCTCCAAGCTGTTGATGCAAACTTTAAACAGACATAAATTTTACATAATGAGTTTTTTTTTGGGAGAAATAATTTGTATTGTCAAGGAAATTGCAATATACTATATGGTAAAAGATTTGTGGGGCTGTATACACTGGTAATGTATAAATAAAAAAATAAAATAATGTAATGTAATAATAAAATTTTTTTTAAAATGTAATGAAATTTGGCCCTGTATTTGATTCTTATTTTTTAGTTATACATATTTTAGAGCTTTCTTTTTGCGTAATAGTGGATGTAAATGTTAGGTAGCCCAATGATAAGAAGGGTGATGATAGTTCTGTGCAATGTGGATGCTCATTTGAAAAAAGGAAACCACTTTAATTTAAAATGGACATAGAAGTGATTTTAAATAGATAAAAATGATTTAAGAAATCATGTAAATTAAAAATGTGTGTTTTTTACATATATACATACTATATGTAGTATACTTTTTCAATTTGGATACATAGCTGTTGTTTCCTGTAAATGACAGTAAATATACATTTTTACCAGTTATAATGTTAAATATATCATTAATTTCATTTAAATAATTTTTACATTAATATTGATATTAAGAGTGCTAGAGAGATAGTGTTGTGTGGGTATTAATTCAGCTTTGTAAAAGTATGTTAAATTTAATGAATGTGATTATTTACCTAAATTAATTTTATAACTGAATAACAGAAGGAAAAATATTGCTTTGCATTTTTTCATATGAAATTTATGGACTAGCATGATTGAATATTTTTCAACTCAATTGATTAGTTACTATTCTGTTTCCACAAAATTAGTAAGTCGTTTTTTTTATTTCATAAAGACTAATAATGAAATAACTAATTAAACTTCTTGTCAAAATAGTTTTGAGATCAGTTTTTAGTGTACACTTCTAAGTGTCTTTCAATATACAGAAATCTGCATCCATCCATTTTGCCATAGTAAATTCTGATCATTTCCTGTAATTGCTAGGTGCTTTCCAAATTTTATTGCTGGGTTCTTTCCAAATATTTCTCATCACATTTTTTCTTTCATGTTCTGCTACGTGCTTTACTGCTGGCTTTCCCAGCTGAGGTACACTCTAGGATGCAAGTTATTCTGCCATGTTATTTCAATTCCTCATGAATTTTAATCCCAGGGACTGCACATTCTGATAGAGCTGAGGGCACCGTGGCAATTACACGGCATGCATCTCTTTTGTTTTCAACAGCTGCTTATTCCCTAAGGGAAAATGTGCTTTAGATGCGAGAAATGTGTGACCAGTCTGAAGCAATTTTTTAAATTGGGGAAAATGCCTCTCTAGCTATGGAGGAATCCAAGGGCTAACTCGAGTGGCATTTAATTTTGCAATTATTTTAAAACATTTTCACACTTTCCATCTGTAGCGCAAACAAACATCATCAAAAATTGAATGTTAAAGTTTTCTAAATACACATTTATTCTTTCCATTTCTCATGACAAATTAACGTCAGATACTCTTCTAACTAGTTTGTGTAAGAAATGTCTAAAAAAAATAAAATAACCATTGCCATAAGTTTCATTATTATGTCTGTTAATGAAACACCCTGCCATTTTTCACTAAAGTGTTATAAGGTGGAGGACTTACCCTCTCATATTGACATGCCATAATATTGTCAAACCTGCTTAATCCAATTTAGGGTCATTCAGTAAATTTATATTTCTTTTATTATCAAGGATAGGACTCCATGATCAATCATTAATTACTAGAGGTATAAAGTGCTTATAATATTCAGTTTGGGTGGCATGGTGGTAGATTGGTCAGTGATACAGACATATCGATTCAGCATCCTCTGTTTAAATCCTGGGTCCAGTTCTTGTCTGGATGAAGTCTGCATGTTCGTCTCATAAATGCATTTGTTTTTCACCAGAATTCTGGCTTTCCTCCCACAACCCAAAGGAGTGTAAGTTAGGTTGATTGGTGATTATAAATTAGCATTTTGTGGGAGCATGCAAATTAAGACCCAATGCACTAAACATAATGTTTAAAATATTACCTGTAAAAGATAAAGTACAAGGTTAATTTTACCAGCAGAAAGTTTCAGTTTTTCAGCTTATTCTTCTCATTATATAAATATGATCTATTACTATAGTGGTCATTTTGGGAAGCGGTTTTTCTTTTGTTTTTCTTTCTATAAATGTACATTCTTGTACTTCCTAAACATTTTATATATTCAATACTTTGATCAAGTGAGGATGCAGTGCAGAGCACCTAACACTAAACTAATGACTAATGCTCTGAGATGTTTTTATTTGGGTCTGTGAAAGGCTGCCGAATAAAATTATGAAATTTGTAACAGTTGGTGGCACCAAGGGTGCTGGGAGGTATGGACATTGTTAAAGGTGTTTGAACCCATAGCTGGAGTAAGCTGAAAGTGATGTGATAACATTACAACACTAATTGCATTTTAAACTGTTCCTCTTATTTTGGGTGTTCTGCTTCGTTTAGTGAAAAAGATACCTCTGGGCTCCAGTTGACAAGGTGTTTTAGCTGAACAGTTCTGTCCTTTAGGAAATTCAGTGTGTTCCTTTTTCATTTGTAGAAACGGTTTACAGATGCAACTTCATAATAAACAGACAGAAACTTGTTTGGGATTCAGTGAAGTCAGTGGTCCTGAAAACTCGGTCCTGGGGACTCACTATGGCTGCAGGTTTTTGGTCCAACCAGTTTCTGTTTTTAATTGGATTCCTGGGCTAATTAAGTGAACTGTTATTTTCCAGATTCTGTGTTTTTGGAACAACATAGAAATTAGAAAACTATGTTTGGTAAAAAAAAATTATTGAAATGTAGTAAATAGTTATATGGGAATAATGTATTTTTTCTTTTTAACAATATTTTCATCTTGATTTTCCATTTGTTCTAATTGTTTAATTAATCCATTATTTACTGATTAGTGGGGCTGATGCTAAAGTAGTTGCAGACTTTCATGATTCAGTGTTGTGTCCCTGGGTGTCTACTCTGCTCGTTTCTAATTGTCATTATTAAGATACAACGAAGGGGGAAAACTGCACAGAGAAATAGCAAATAATAATTGAAATTACAAAAGAAAATTAGGCATTTAAATCTATAGCAAAATAGAAATAGTTCTAAATGTCTTATAAATGTAAAAATCATGCTGCTGTGCTTTTCTGAATGTAGAATAAGAGAACAGAAAAAAATATTAGCTGATTAAATGAGATCAGTGTTATCAGGTGTTGTCACTGAATATGAATCTGGTTGAAACAAAAACCTGAAGCCACAATGGGCCCCCCAGGACTGAGTTTCAGAACCCCAGAGTTAAGTAATTGCACAGACTGTCTTGTTCTGTGTTATTTTGAGCTAAACGTGTTTTTTGTGGGATTATTTCCCATATTGGTTTTACCTTTCAACGGCTATCACACAGTAATGTCAAGACTAGCAATGACAGGAAAAGTGTCTTCATGGTAATAATCAATAGAAAGTACTTAACATGAAAGTTAATTGAATTCAACGAATTTATTTTAAAAAGTTACACAAATCATAGGTTTTTGTGGAACATTCAGGTTTTTGTGGTTATGTGACCTTTTGAGTCTGACTTTTAAAAGAAATTAGAATGCTATTTTAATGCTAAATCATGTATTTACACATATAGAAAAGGAAAGTGTCTAAAGTGTTGCCTGAAAGCAAAGAAACAGTCGTTTGACTTGAATTATAATTTGCAATTGTAAGAAAACAAATTATGCTAATCTTTAATTCTAAAATAGTCTTATTGATTTAAAAATTTGTATAGGTGTTATCATTTTTTTTATTTTTGTGGAAAAGAAAGTGAAGTAAATGTCAAATCAGTAGGCTAAATCGGTTAAAGAAGCATGTTGTTTTGGAGCAGCAATGAAGTCTTGGAAGATCATAATGTATAACAGGCTCATACAGTATCATAGATATTTATGTGCTTCCATCTGTTTGTCCTAAACAGATTTCTAGTTGACAATAATAAAAATAATAATAATTCTTTACATTTATATACACATGACAAAGCCTAGAAGCCAAACTCAAAAGACCAGACTTGCCTGTCTCCAGCTACAATTTTGCATCTCCTACTAGTGTGCTGCCCCTAGTACTGTATACCACCTGCATGGGACCTCTGCTAGTTCCTTTCAATCAGTTAAACTGTGAGGTCCCAAAATATCACCGCTCTCCTCACCCTGCATAAAATTCTTTTCTGTTTGCTTGATCTAGTGATTGCATTATTTTGGTCAGTGCCCAGTGAGTCTAACGATAGATAGATAGATAGATAGATAGATAGATAGATAGATAGATAGATAGATAGATAGATAGATAGATAGATAGATAGATAGATAGATAGATAGATAGATAGATAGATAGATAGATAGATAGATAGATAGATACTTTATTAATCCCAGGGGGAAATTCACATACTCCAGCAGCAAAAAATATTAAATTAAAGAGTAATAAAAAATGCAGGTAAAAAACAGACAATAACTTGAATAATGTTCAACGTTTACCCCCTCTGGTGGAATTGAAGAGTCGCATAGTTTGGGGGAGGAACGATCTCCTCAATCTGTCAGTGGAGCAGGACAGTGACAGTAGTCTGTCGCTGAAACTGCTCCTCTGTCTGGAGATGACACTGTTTAATGGATGCAGTGGATTCTCCATAATTGATAGGAGCCTGCTGAGTGCCCGTTGCTCTGCTACGGATGTCAAACCGTCCAGCTCTATGCCAACAATAGAGCCTGCCTTCCTCACCAGTTTGTCCAGGCGTGAGGCATCCTTCTTCTTAATGCTGCCTATAAGTGAGGTCAGTTGCTTTCATTGAACAATAAATTGAAAACTTCATCCAAGGACTTTGCTTCTGATTTACCATCAGCGTTGCATACAACATTAGTGTTGCTGTTGCTTGTTATGGTTAATCCATGATTCTTTTGAAAACATTGTTAATATATTCAGTTATTAATTGTCTAATTTTGTAATTTTTTGTAACTTTATTCTATGTAGTTGTTATCTAGTTTCTATGTATGTTATTCTATTTTCTGATGTACCATGCATTTTGTGAATGGATCCTTCGAGAGGCAGGCAGCCCTTTCATCCCATTTAAGGGGTCATCCTGGGCAAAAAAAAAGCAAAGACAAATGAAGTCCCTTTATGATTCATTTAAATGTGCTCTTTTTTCTCTTTTTTAGAGCACTTGAATTCTTCTTCCTAGTTAAATGAATATTTTTATCTATAAATATTCCCATGGACTGTTTTGTGCTCAAGCCAAAGGTTTTTCAAAGTTTTCACCCTTTTTCTTGAGAAACTTTGAATTATTGATATTTCAAAGCATATTTTTGAGCTTTTGAAGCTAAAGCTGTAGATAATATAATAGGATCTTTGACTACTGTTGTATGCACCTTTTTTGGGCAGGCTGGTGTGGATTCCTATCTTAATTCTTGAAGTTACACACCATTTCAGCCATTTTGTTTCTGTTCGTTATTAAACCTCAGAATCACTACTGTGAACCACACCTGAACATCTGAACACCTGAGCTGCTTTTCTGTTACCTGCAAATATCAAGTCACTATTTTCTGTGAGCGGCCTAAGACCTCAAATTTGGAAGTACTAAATATCATCAAAGTGCTCCTAGAGATAACAGAAAAACTTATAACATAAAAAACTTTAGCAAGTCTTTGCCTTCCCTGTACATAGAGTGAATATGGCCAAGGCACATTAAAGTAATTGAAAACTTGCTTGGCATAGTCCAGTTCTTAGACTTTATTCAATGTTTGCAATTTTTCTGAGACATCAAACTTCGTACATCAAGTTAGTAAAATTCTACCAAGTAAACAAGTACAATACCTCACCACAACTATTTATTGTTTACTCCTGTGAAATATCTGCCCATGCTTTTCAGATCTTGAAACCTTGCCATGCAAATATTGTTGAGTGCTAATTTACGTTTTTAGCTCCTTATCTTTGTAACCCTGTACTGAGGTCTCTTCCTGAGTCTCCTTCAATTGTAGAGGGACGTTCAAAAAGTTTCTGCACTTTTATATTTTCGTTGGAAATGGTGAAGGTGGGAGGAATAGTAATTGGGCATTAAAAAGTTGGTACGATGCTGGGAAAATTACATCGCAAACGAAGGTGACTATGTAGAAAAGTGATGTGATTTGTTTTTGAAATTCTTAATAAATAGAGTTTTAAAAAAATGTGGAAACTTTGTGAACATCCTCATACTGTTTAAACCAACACTACAAACCAGCCATTTCACTCTTTGCTTTCTAACATCACTAACAATTACATCTATGAAATGGACCTCTGGATACTGTGTATCTTCCTTTAGCACAATTTCCCACAGAATATGTTTTTATTCTTAATGTCAAGTCTTTTCTAGCTCCTCCAAAATCCACCTAATACAATATTCTTGTCTCTATTTGTTCTACACTTTTATGCTTATTCTGCTTTTTAGATTTTCAGTTTGATACTATTTTATAATCTTGTGTGATGGTGCATGTTTTTAATGGTTACAAATAAAGTAAAGGCTGATTGAGTAGACAGCCTTTTCTGAAATACGTAATTCTTGATACTATTCGAACTATGTAATGTTTTAATGTTTTGATACATACAGTAGGACCTTTTTCCAGTAATACAGGAGGTCTCCACCACATACTGTTTTGCATTTATGCCACTGACAATTTTTAAGAATGTCTCACTATACAACTTTTCCCCAGAAACATTGATCCTTAAAATTATATAAATATTTCATAGGAGGACACTTTTTACAACAATTTTCTATATTTGATAAAGAAATATTACTAATAGAAAAGGAAACATATCATTAGATATCATTCAAATAAATAAGTTAACAAAGACAAGCAGAATGAATCACATATATCCAAGACTGCATATGCATGAGAGCATTACGTGATCTTGCCACTGTGGTTCTCTGCTGTACTAGTTAGCTTTTAAAGCTTTTTTGCTATAAAAATCCTAATGTTTCTGTGCATTGTGCTTCCACCAATTAAAATACAGTCCACCTCAAAACCTACTGCTACAAGTTCCAAAACTGTTTGTCTTCTCAAGGGAACAACATTTGGTTCAGTTGTCATTAGTTAACTGCTTCTTGTAAATTTACTGCATCTTTGTGCTAACTTAGCCTAGTTTGTAGGTAAATAGTTGTAATAAAGGGTAATTAGTGATAATCAGTCAAGTTTAACAACCCTTTCCATTGTTTCTTAGAAGAAACGTAGGCCTGCTGTATTTTGTTTTACCATATATTTCACTATATTTGGTCCATTGTGGAATGGTGTTGAAGAACTATCTATACTTTGTTTTTGCCTTACCAAAATAAACCAAAAACTTATTCTCTGCTGGAGTAAGCCTCTGTAAAAGACTACGTAATAGGCATAACTTTGCAAGAAGAAAAAGAAGTGCAGAGTAAGCAGAAAAGACTTTCTAATGGCATATCAATGACTTTCGTCTAAAGGGATCAAAGGGCTGCTGAAATAAATTTTTATATAATAGAGACTCACAGCAGGTGAACGGGTCTAATCCAGTTACTGTTTTTCAGTTTAATAGCCTTAACAAAAGCTGTCAGACACTTACAAAATAAGAACAATTCTATGCCTTGAGTCATTTTAAGGCCATGGAGACTTTTAACACAACGATAGCTGCATGTACACTGTTATAAGTATAATAGAAGAGGCTCTTAATAGATGTATTCTTCAGTACTTTAGAGATGCAATCATTCTGTTGAACTTTTAAAGTCTTTATTTTAATATGTATATTGAACATGGAAATCTTTTCCTTTTGGCTACTTCCATTAGGGGTCACTACAGTGGATCATCTGTTTCCGTATCTTCCTGTTCTCTGCATCTTGCTCTGTCCGTTTCACCACATCCATAAACTTCCTCTTAGGTCTTCCTCTTTTCCTCTTGCCTGGCAGCTCCATCCCTAGCATCCTTCTCCCAATATACCCAGCATTTCTTCTCTGCCCATATTGAAACCAATGCAATCTCGCCTCTCTGGCTTTGTTTACAAACTGTCCAACCAGAGCTGACCCTATGATGTAGAGTACTCATTCCTGATCTTGTCCATTCTCATCACATCCAATGTAAATCTTAACATCTTTAACTCACCACCTCCAGCTCTGTCTCCTGTCTTTTTTCCAGTGCCATTGTCTATAACCCATATATCATAGCTGGTCTCACTACCATCTTGTAGACCTTCCCACCTCCACCGCATCGGTCACTCCTACTGCAGACCCCACCACTTTCACACTTCCTTTGTACATATCCTATACAACTCTTACATACTTCTCTGCCACTCCTGACTTCCTCAAACAATACCAGATCTGTAGTGCTCTTTATTGGCATGAAACCATATTGCTGCTCACTAATCATCACCTCCCTTCTTAACCTAGCTTCCACTACTCTTTCCCATTACTGCATGCTGTGGCTGATCATTTTTCCCTCTGTAGCTAGTGCAGTTCTTCAAATCACTTTTATTCTTAAAAATTGGTACCAGTACACGTCTTCTCCACTCCTCAGACATCCTCTCACTTTCCAAGACTGCATTAAACAATCTGATTAAAAACTCCACTGCCATCTCTCCTAAACATCTCCATGGTTCCACACGTATGTCATCTGGACTAACAACCTTTTCATTCTTTTTCCTCTTCATAGCTGTCCTTACTTCCTCCTTACTAATCTGTTGCACTTCCTGGTTCACTATCTCCCCTCTATCCGACCTTCTCTATCTCTCATTCTCTTCGTTCATTCGCCTCTCAAAGTTTTAAAATAAAAAATAAGTGGTATTCTCTTAATAAATACATCACATACAATTTATAACTGAGAGTTTTGCCCATGTCTGCCTTGGTTTTCACCATGTACAGTATTTATGTTTTCTTTTGCATTCACAAGATGTAAAAGTTAGTTTTATAATGAATCATGTAGTAATACTAAGATCCTGCTAGCTTTAAATACCTGGAAGACTTCTTAGGACAACCTAGTAATTAGCTAAATGAAGAAGCTTGATTGGCTTGTTTCTAAAATTTATATTTTTAAAGTTGGCCATGTGAAAGTATGGATACTTTGTTTGCATTTAAAACAACAATGCCCTATTAAGGGTTGGTTTCTGTCTTGTTTGAGATAATGCTAGGGTAGGTTTCGCTCCCCATTGCTATGTATTATCATTTTTTGTTAATGTTAATTAGTTTCTACTTTGTTTTTGATGTTTTGAACATATCTGCAGTATATCCTCAAATGTGATAGTTCTATATTTAATGAGTAGTATAATCTATTCTGCCTGGTGGCAGGTGGCAAGGATAGATTGGCCATCTAGCTCTGTAAAGAGGATTACTTGGGTCCTGTTGTGTGTATTGTATTTGCCCCATTTTTGATACACACTGCATGCCCAACCTATCTTGAAGAGGGTCTGTCTCTCTGAATTGCCTTTCCCAAGATTTATTCCATTTTTGAGGAGGTGTTTTTTCTTGTCTTCATAGGGAGTCAAGGCTGGCAGGCTGTCAAAAGACCAGGGGCCTCATGTATAAACAGTGCGTATGCACAGAAATGTTGTGTACGCCCGTTTCCACGGTCACATCGCAATGTATAAAAACTAAACTTGGCGTAAAGCCACACACATTTTCATGTCAGCTTAATCCATTGCATATGCAAGTTTTTGGCTTGGCAAAAGCAATACTACTGTTCCTGTGTGATTCCCCTTTATTTTTTAGATTCACATCCCTGATGCGGCTTTATCAAATACACTGAAATTAACCGCATAGCGTTTATTAGTTGAAGGCATCTGATTGTACTTATCTTGTAACAATATAATGGTCCAAGAAATGGCCAAACTATTCCAAATACCATAGCTGCTTTAGCATTGTTACTCTCTGTGCACCACTCAGAGTGTTTTAACCCACTGTATCTGAGTGTGGAATCATAGCTCTACAGCAGCTGATTGGAAAGAGGAATATCGGAATACAGCATCTAGCACACACTGCCTTGGCCATGTGCACAGTCTATTTAAACCTCTTTCATACTGCAAACGCTTCAGAGCCTTTCCTGTTAAAACCTTGAGGTTCAGAAATAGTTTCATCCCAAGGGCTCTATACACACTCAATCAGTCCATCAAGTGCTCCTGGTGGAACTGGTTGCACTTATAAGTACAATTACCTCACTTTAAACTTGCACTACAGTTTTAATATTGCAGAACCTGAGCCACTTTATGAACCATTTCACTATCTGCACTATATGTACATGTACAGCATACTGTAATTTCATATTGTATATTTTTATTGTTTTTATCATATTATTATTATTACTGTTATGGTATCATTTTATAGGAAAATAAGTTTATGGAGGATTTGCATATAGAATCTCATTAATGTACTGTAACAGGTTTCATTCATTGGCTGCCCTTTACAGCATCCATTGCAAACAAAAATTGTATCAATTTGCTTTCCAACCACATCTTTGGCACAGAAATGATGCATTCCTCTACTCCAGCAAACCTATGGCTGTTACCTGCAATGATGGAAATATCACTTAAATTCCTGTGTCAAGCTCAAACTGAGAATTGATACATTCTCCCTTCCTGAAAATCTCCACTTTAGGTGGTAACACAATAGATCACTGATGCAGGCCATTGCAACCATGCCCCATACAGAAAAACACTCTTCTGACAAAGAAAAATAAACCAAGTGAATATCCTGCTTAATTAAAGACACCTTCTTCTAACTTTCAAGGATTCTGCCATTATTAGTTGGGAATGGAATCATAATTAAATCTCTTGAAAAATTACACTGTCAGTTTCCTACACTCCGAAAGGCTTTTGATATTTCAGTATGTTGTACAGTGACGTGGATGAATGAGGTGCTTTGACAGTTTAATTGTGCTTAGTTTTCCCTCTGTCCCTGTTTTCCTCATGTAGCCGTGTATTATTAACAATGTGTGAGTGAATGCCCTACGAAGGGCTTATTTCTTTTACATTAATATTCATTTGACCCATATTGGAATAAAATTGAGATCAGAAATGGATAGAAAATAGGAATTCCTTGGAAATTAAGTTCTTGATACTTAAATTTTTTTTTTTGAGTGGAAAACAAGGGATACTGCTTCCTAAAGCCTCATTCACACTTCAACATTTACCTGTGTTGTTTTCTGCACCTCCATATTGTATTGAATCCATACCACACTGGTAAAATCAGTTTTATTTATGTCTCTCATTCACGTCACTTTAAAGGTATATTGCACATTTTTTAAAAATGTAACATGCTGCAGATGTGACATAACAAATTGCACCATACTGTCTTTTCTTGACAGGAAAACTAACTACTTAGAAAATTGCTGCTGCCAAACCCATACCACGACCACCCCGCATACTTCAGGTGAATTTTCTTTTCCACTAGAGATCGTTATTTCAATACTAAACGACAGGCAGGAGCATGCAGAATTAATAAGTGGGGTCTAGCTGAAGACCTAAAGTGCTATGCGATTAATAGAACCCTTTATTGCAGCACTTCCACCACACCTGGAGCACTGCTAGGTGCTATATAAAAGGAACGGCCTCACAGAGTATGGAGAAATGGAAATGAAGCTTTCCGGGAGGAGTGGAGGAGAAAGAGAAAGAAAAAGTGTGCTTTTGTGCAGTTTACTGTGTTTCTGAACTGTGCTGAGCAGGTGGGGACCAAGGGAAAGCCTTTCCCAAAAAAAAAAAAGAAACGCGTGTGCGAAACTTGTGTCCTGTGTCTGTCTGTATCTGGTTTGGGGAGCTGAGCTCCCACAGCAATTCACACTCCATAGACTTTGTGATAAAGTTATCAAAGATAAACAATAAATAGAATGAAATAACATTATAATAACTAAATACAGTAAGATAAATATGGCTAAAATAACATATATATATATATATATATATATATATATATATATATATATATATATATATATATATATATATATATATATATATATAGTGGTATATGGCTGGCCTGTCATCCCGGCCAACGCCCCCAGGCCGCCAGATGGAGGTCTCCCTGCGGCATGGAAGTGCCCCGAATACCAGCAGGGAATCATGGACGATGGAGTTTTCCTTTACAGCCCTGCTGGATACCACAGGGGCCAATAGATGACGATGCAGGGAGGCCCTGAGAGTTGTTTGTGCCCTATAACCCGGAAGTACGTCGTAGGCAAGGTGACAAAGGAAATGATGTGCTTCCAGGATGAAAAAAAGGACTTTTTATCTAACCCGGAAGTGATAAGGAATCACATGGACTGTGGGGTTGGAACCACTTCCAGGCCAGGGAATATAAAAGGACGATGGGAAATCCCAGACGCTGACCTGAGTTGGGAGGCAGGGTGGCTAAGCGTCTGGGAGTGGAGGATTGATTGTTTATTTGTGATTATAGATTTATATTGGAGTATTGTGGTGCTTGGTGCACACTATTATTATAATAAATAACCATTATTTGGACTTTTATCCAGTGTTTGATGTCTGGTTTGAGGGTTCAAGGGGTCATGGGGACCCTAAATCTGTCACAATATATATATATCATTGTTGGAAGTGTTATTTGTTTTTGTAGTCTTTGGCTCAAAGGTTTTTATAATTAACAAATGCCACTTTTCCAAGCTGATGTATTTCCATACATTTTTTTCAAAGGTTTGTAGAGATTTTATGGTTTGGTTGGTCCCTGCTCAGTATGTGGAACCTGTGCTGATGGAAATGAGTTTACCAAGACCTTTGTGACTTCATGGTGACTGATTTGTTTAATCCTAGTAAGACAGATCATAATGTGCATTATTTGATTAACATTGTAATTTAAAATAACATAAAAGGACATTTTCGAGCCCACTTAATGTGATTCACGGTCGTGGGTGGCAGGAACCAGAAGCATTGTATTTAATTTCTCATTTCATTAAGGCATTGTATCATTGTTTTTTCTAATGAAATAATTTGTTTCACTGTCACATATATTGAGAGACCAAATAGTATGAGAAAAAATACATTGTTGTAAGATCGACATAGCAATGAATCTGCTGTTTATGTTCTGAGATTGTATTGTATGTCAAAATCTTATTTAGTGTACATTCAGCACTTGCCCGAGATCTTGCATGGTGCCTTCTTTATTCAGGACAGGCTGCCACTCTCTTGTAAAAGGTATGTGGTTGGAAAAATGGAAGAATGAAAAATTAGACTTCTGCTTTTATTCTCTGCTTCCTCAATGTATTACTTTATCTCATCCTATTTTTCCTGCAATTAGCTTATATAGGGGCAATTTTTTCTGCTTTGTTCTGTTGTCAATACAATATTATTATATTCAGAATGATAGATGTTGAATAAAATGCATAATGGAATATACTGTATATATATATATATATATATATATATATATATATATATATATATATGTGCGTATGTGTGTAGTGTAATATTAATGTTTGTTGATTTTATTTATTTGTTGGTTTATTTATTAATGTATTATTTTGAACTAGGATGGAATATTTACTTCATATTTTATTTAATGTATCTGGATATATATTTTTTATTATGATTTATATGGCAGAAATCAATTGGAGGACAGGGAGGTTACATGACTTACTCAGGGTCAATGGACAGAGAAATCGGTTTAAATCTTGTAGGTTAAATTTCACTACCCATATCATTATATCATATTAACAAAACTAATGTTTTTGCAACTGGTCTAAAAATTAATATTACTGTATCATCCTTCAGTTCAGTACCTTTGTATCACTGTATTGTCCTTGAGGCTAAGTAGAACTACATCTGTTGGTGAGGAATTTATAGTTCCATCACACAAAATTTCATTTTTGGTTAATTGGAAGGGCATAGATAGTTTCGGACAAATGTGAAGATGCACCCCACATCAAATTCACTCAATTTATGGTTGGTTCCAGTATTGAACTGCAGATTGAAAAATGAGTTCAGAAAGTGGGCGAATGGATGGATGGATGGATGGTATAACAGATAAATTGATCAATGGATATATCTATTAAATAATACAGCTGACCTAGGAATGGCCTGTGACTTAAAACCATTTTATATATATTGTTTCAACCAAACTTTGAAATGTCTGCTCTTCTCCAGTTATTAGAGATTGTCTCTTTTATAGTAAAAATAAAATTCAGGGGATTCCTTTAAACATGCCCTTAAAGTAACTTGTGCACTAGTTATTAGTTTAAAGACTCTCTTACATTTAATTCTTCCACCTCTCTAAATCACTTTGTTGAAGATCTTTCCTTGTTAACAGGATGAAGTTGAAACTGGCTAGCTCTGTTCCTGTTACTCTTTCATAATGACACTTACATGATCTAATAAGGCAGTAGCTCAAATTCCATATATTACCCTCACTTGATTTGGCAGACTCCAGTTCCATTTCCTTTCTGGTGTGTTCTTCTCAAGATATTTCCATCCCTTTCCTCAAAAGACAGAAGAACATAGATTATGGTATATGCAGTTTCTTATCTTGTGCTCAACAGTTTCCCCATACGCTCAACATGTTCGTCATGGCAAGCTGGACTGTTTCGTTACAATATGAAAATATGTGTATTTGCTGGACTGATGATTCTCTTTATGTTTCAGCTTTTTCTATTTTATTTATGTAACATTTTATTCATACTGTATTAATAGTTATTGAACAGCGCAATGAGCTTTTAAGTGTAAATGTGCTTACTAAGTTAATTTGATCAGAACTAAACTGAAAAGTGAACTGGTTGATTTAGGCCGTCTGTTAAATATTAAAATGCATGATCCATGATGCAACTAAGTCTCAGATATTGATTTTAGATAGATAGATAGATACTTTATTAATCCCAAGGAGAAATTCACATACTCCAGCAGCAGCATACCAATAAAAAAACAATATTAAATTAAAGAGTGATAACAATGCAGGTATACAGGCAGACAATAACTTTATATAATGTTAACGTTTACCCCCCCGGGTGGAATTGAAGAGTCGCATAGTGTGGGGGAGGAACGATCTCCTCAGCCTGTCAGTGGAGCAGGACAGTGACAGCAGACTGTCACTGAAGCTGCTCCTCTGTCTGGAGATCATACTGTTCAGTGGATGCAGTGGATTCTCCATTATTGATTGGAGCCCGCTCAGTGCCCGTCGTTCTGCCACGGATGTCAAACTGTCCAGCTCCATGCCTACAATAGAGCCTGCCTTCCTCACCAGTTTGTCCATTCGTGAGGCATTCTTCTTCTTTATGCTGCCTCCCCAGCACACCACTGCGTAGAACAGGGTGCTCGCCACAACCGTCTGATAAAACATTTGCAGCATCTTATTGCAGATGTTGAAGGACGCCAGCCTTCTAAGGAAGTATAGTCGGCTCTGTCCTTTCTTACACAGAGCATCAGTATTGGCAGTCCAGTCCAATTTATCATCCAGTTGCACTCCCAGGTATTTATAGGTCTGCACCCTCTGCACACAGTCACCTCTGATGATCACGGGGTCCATGAGGGGCCTGGGCCTCCTAAAATCCACCACCAGCTCCTTGGTTTTGCTGATGTTCATGTGTAGGTGGTTTGAGTCGCACCATTTAACAAAGTCCTTGATTATGTCCCTATACTCCTCCTCCTGCCCACTCCTGATGCAGCCCACGATAGCAGTGTCGTCAGCGAACTTTTGCACGTGGCAGGACTCCAAGTTGTATTGGAAGTCCGATGTATATAGGCTGAACAGGACTGGAGAAAGTACAGTCACCTGTGGTGCTCCTGTGTTGCTGACTACAATGTCAGACCTGCAGTTCCCTAGATGCACATACTGTCTTTTAGATAGTCCATGATCCATACTACCAGGTATGAATCTTCTCCCATCTCTGCCAGCTTGTCCCTGAGGAGCAGAGGTTGGATGGTGTTGAAAGCACTAGAGAAGTCCAGAAACATAATTCTTACAGCACCACTGCCTCTGTCCAAGTGGGAGAGGGAACGGTGTAGCATGTAGATAATGAATACCAGAGATACACGATAAAAATAGGCAACCACAAACCTACTTTTAAACTACAAGGATTTTTTTTTTTTGATCCAGCTTCATTTTGTGTGGATTTTAATCCAATTGGAAAATATGAATGCAAGAAATGAATTACTATCAGGCAAAGCCTTCACATATTCTCTTTAGGCTCCATTGCCTTGGTGGCCCAAATGGGAAATGCAGGTTTAAAAATAGATGAATTTTAAAAGATCAAACTGTCAAGTGCATTGTTGAAGAATATAATCTCTGACATTTAACTGTATACATGAGTAAATAAAATACTACACACAATGAATATTTTTTTAACTTACCGAAAATTGATTTATCCAATAAATTACAGTACAAATCTCAGCATGAAAATAAATTACAGATGTTTCCAATGCAGACTGGATTCATCCCTTTTCATGACAAATGAGGTAAAGAACAATTATTAAAATGACTTTTAAAATTGTGGCACACAATCACTTGCAGCACAGAGGAAAAAAAACATGAATTAAAAAGAAATGGCAATGCTGACAGGTAAAAAGATTGTGAAAAAAAGTAATCAATCTATATATATTTGGAGAACATTTGTTACATATAGAGAGAGAACATTGTTTTGTGTGTGTGTGTGTGTATACATATATTGTGGCTGGGAGCAGTAAGGCAGGATGGACAACATGGAAATATTTTGGACACTAAATGTGTTGTCTCATTTAGTAACAGAAAAAGCAAACAGAAATGTCCAGAACTTTTAAACAAAGTAAATCACCACTCTGATGGTATTAGCGCTACTTCCATGTAGGCTTCAATCTTATACAATATATCATTCAGGACCTCAGTCTTGCAGTGATCTCCTGGGATCAACTGCCGGCTTCTTGTGTTGGTGAGTCCCTAAAGGGTTGGGGCTAGGTGCACTCATTAGGTACTTTCTTGGAGCTTCAAGGAGAGAAGGTCGGTGGCAGTGCCTCCTACTGCCACAGTGGGATAGATTTGTGATTTGGTATTTTTAATGTGAATTCTTATGCAAAATAATTCATTTTCTTTAAATATTTGAAAGTTAGTATTTGCATAAACCTCTTTGCTTTACATAAACCTCTTTGCTTTGGAAGCTCCAGGTTTACACAAACGACAAAATAATCACAAATGACACAGAGGTGACAGTCATTTGACAATAGTTAAACATATTTAAATACTACTTGTGAGTCCTTTATATCTCTCTGGATATAAAAAAATACCCTTTGTAAGGGCCATAGTCTTTGTTGGACAATCACTGCAAAAATGAAGACATAGGAGCATTCTGCTGATGAGAGAAAGAAAGTCATTGAAATGCACAAGGCAGGGAAGGGGTACAAACAATATTGAAGAGTTTGAATATATTGTTAAGCCCTTTTGGGTTCATCATTAGAAAGTAGATGCTTCATCACAGCACCCAGACTCTTACTAGAACAGGCCGTCCCTCAACACTTAAACATCAGAGCAAGACATCTACGGGTGAGAGATGATGGTAAAAATCCAGTTGTCACTCTCAGAAGTCTGCAGTGCTCTTCAGCTGAAACTGGAGTGATGGTCCATGGGTCCACAATTTCAAGAGTTATCCAAAAAACAGGAAGATAGCAAGAAAGAAGCAATTCCTTAAAAAGGTACATGTAAAAGCATGTATGGCATTTACTACAAAACATGAGAAAGACACAGTTAAGATGTGGGAGAAGGTTTCATAGTCAGATAAGACCAAAATAGAACTTTTTGTCCAGACTTCAAAGAGGTATGTGTGGCATAAAAGTAACTCTGCCAATGCCTCAGGAAACACCATACCTACGGTGAATTATAATGGTGGCAGCATCATGCTAAGGGAATGCATTTCATGTGCTGGGGCTGGAAATCTCGTCAGAGTTGAAGGGACAATGGATGGACATGAATACCTCACAATATTGCAGGAGAACTTGTTCCAGTCTGCTATGGCTCGAGAGAAGATTCATCTTTCAAGATGACAATGACCTTAAGCGTAAGGCCAAAGCGACACTGGAATGGCTCAAAAACAGAAAGCTGAATGTTTTGTAATGGTCAGATCAAAGCCCTGATCTTACCCCTAATGAAAATCTGTGGCACTGTTTGAAAACTGCTGTCCAGAAGCGCCATACCAGCAACCTAGAGGATCTCTATAAATTCTGTCAACCAAGAGGAATGGGGAAGAATCACTCCTCAGCAATATGCAAAAGTGGGACATACTTAACCCAAAAGAATTAATGCTGTTTTTGCAGCAAAAAGGATCTCAACAAAAAATAATGTGTAGGACCTGAATACCTATGCAAACACTTAACTTTTGAGTTTTTCTTCTTCAATTAAATATATGTATAAAATGGTTTATTTTGATTTAGAAATATATTGTTACAGCATAACAGTTCACATTAAAAATAATGAATGAATAAATATATGTACAAACCTTTTGTCATACAGAAAATGATGGTGACTTTCATAGGGAATGAATGCTTTTGCACACCACTGTATATATATATATATATATATATATATATATATATATATATATATATATATATATATGTGTCCTGCAGTGGGTTGGCACCCTGCCCAGGATTGGTTCCTGCCTTGTGCCCTGTGTTGGCTGGGATTGGCTCCAGCAGACCCCCGTGACCCTGTGTTCGGATTCAGCGGGTTGGAAAATGGATGGATGGATGGATGGATGGATATATATATATATATATATATATATATATATATATATATATATATATATATATATATATATATATATATATATACATATATATATATATATATATATATATATATATTGTGGTGGATGGCCGGGGCCCCTTGCCCGGCTGGTACGCCTATGTGATGGAAGGACCTGAGTTGAGAGCAGGCTCAAGACATTATCTCCTCTGAGACGATAGAGTTTAGATCCCCTGGGTTGCTATGGCTTGGGTTCCATGGATTCTGCCAGGGAGAGCTGTGGGATTGGAAGAGCTCTTCATGGCATGAATGCTGCCACACCTGCAAGTGCTGCTGGAAGGAGATTACCGGACGCCTGGAGCACTCCCCATGAGGAAAAAATAAAAAGAGTGTGCTGAGCTTGGCAAAGTATATATTCTGATAATATAAAGTACTGATATTTTCTTCTATATCGTGTTCATTTCCACCTTTTGCAGTTACCCTTTTTTATTACAATAATCCCATGGTGATGCATTTATAGCCAAGTAATTTTTATTTCAAGATTAAAACAAGAAATATGTAGGATGTTTCTTCATGTACTTTTCCTCCATTGATAGGCATTTTCATTATCACATTTTCCTTTGTTTCTAGGTATACCTTGTAAACAAACATAATATAATTATGAATCATAGCCAGTGGAGTTATGTTTATAGTCATTGCCGAAGGAATAGGCTATAAATATTTTCACAATATCCTATTGAAATAAGAAAAATGCTTTTGTACTGTAAGTTGTCTCACTCTGACAAATGAACAAAAGAAGGCAGACTTTTAAAAGCAATGTATTATGAAGAGATTGATCAGATTAGCAATTTGTCTACTCTCACCCAAAGAACTGTAAAGAGAGCAGCAACTGACTGAAATCACTGGCTTCCCTGTGGAGCTTACCATTATAAATTATCTAAAAATTGCCATGCATCATGTCTTCAAGAGAATATGTTTTCTTCCATTTTTCATTTCAATGATTACACTTGCCCCATAAATAAATGTCTGGCAGGCAAACTACACACATGGCAGACCAGCTTAAGGATATATGGAAATCATAATTTTTTTAATTAATATGCTAGTAGGAAATTAACAGAAAGCATGTTGCGTTTGCCAGCATGCCAGGCACCTTAATAAAACCATGTGTCACACTTGAAAAAGTCATCAATTCTAAAAGTTAACTGGGCATAACAATGATTTGTTGGTTTAATTTAAGCAATTTCTTTCTAAAATCGGATCTTTGCAAACATGTTCATTGATTAATGAAGTTGATCAGAGTCAACACAGGAGTACCATTACTGAAAAATACAGTTGATAACACAAACATAATATTATTATACTAGGTCTATATATTGCATTTGTTAAGGTTCTACCTTTGATTTTGCATCAACCTTCCTACATAATTGTTGCCTTCTTTGGACAAAGTGGATTTTATTTGCTTCATTAGAAATACGCCCAATCTGTGCACACTGCAACTGCTAGCTTATTTACAATAGTCACACTTAGACACAATTCATCAACTATACACTGTGCAGAACACTGATCACACTGTACTGGTAACGGCAGACTTACATGATTTGCAGTCTAGACTATATCTACTATGTATCGCTCACATTTTCATTCATTCACTCGCTCAGATTTTTAATAGCCTGGCAGGTGGGTATGCTTGCTCATTCTATTTTAGTAACCTGCCAGACATGCTTATTGTCTATTTGACTGGTCATGGTTTTCCCAAGCTTCCTTCAGGCTTTTAAATGCCCTTTCTTGTTAAATTTCTTGTTCCCCAAAGCAGAACCATTTTAGTTTCCCTTGTGAGCCATTGACATCACTTTCTTTCAAGTACACATTCATACATTTGATTTCACGCACACTCAGTTCCTTTTACAAAAGGTTAACTTGTCTGCATTTTTCTGCAGTATTGCTACTCTTAAGCATCTCTTCTACCTGAGCATTGTTTTAGTTACTCTAACACAATAGTTGACTTCAAAGAAACAGAGCTAAGTCATCTAATAGGTATGGAGTGCCACAGGCTTTCCCATTTCCCTTTCAAAGCTACTCAGGACACTTATGCCTCTTTTATTTGCCAGTCTTCGAGTGATGTCCATTTATAGAATGGTGGTGACATCGCTGCTTCTCTAGTTGGTCAATCACTTCCCGAGATGGGGGAAGATGTAGAGAACAGTTCCTGTGCCACACTCAGCTTCCCCTTTGTACCCTTTAGGTTGTACCCCAGAAGAGACAGACTTTGACTATGTGTAAATATATTGTAAGTTGAAGCAAATGAGAAATAAGAGGGTCTGTTGTTCCAGCCAGGGAGTTCCCTATTCATTTCTAAGGCAAAATCGTATTAAGGTTTGGTTAATGCACTGCAGCACATCACCTTCAGTTAAATGCTGTCCAGTGCTGTCTGTTATTGTGAGCATCGTCTGCTCTGTCAGGAGACTCTGGGTTGAATGACAATATGTGGTGCAGTTTTCACTCACCCATAGCGGAAGGAGAGAAGTTGGAGGCAGAGTGAAAGTGCTGTAGCGCCTCATTCATTTGGTGTTTGTCTGTAGTGATGAGAGATGCAAACTGTGAATAGCATCTAAGAAGGACTTACTGCTTTATTGAAAAGCCATATCCCAGTATACTACAGTAGAAGTACATAAGACAATGAAACTAAAAAATGAGCAATGCTATTACTAACACTCTTAAATGTAACAGTCATAACTATCAAGATGCAGAAAAATTCACAAAATATTAAACTGGTGACACAAGGTGTTGGCTATGTTGAAATAATTATTATTATAAAAGCTGAGACCAATTGGACATCCCACCTATACTGAGTTATTGAACCCTGTAAAGAAAGAATGTGCCACCAGTGCTGTATGTACTCTTTATTGAGGTTGTCTTGATGCTTCTTTGTGACTTTGTCTGTCTGCAATATTTTTTAATCGTTAGTGGGCTAGGGTACATAATAAATGCTGAGGGGAAAAAGTTCTTGATTTGATAATTCATAACTAATGATTTATTATTTGACTTGAGGCTTAAAAAGAACTACAGGGTTATCTCAAGCATAAAAACATGCTAAGAAAGTACTGTGTCCAAAATGAATGCCTGCAGTTGCATTTGACAGGATACATTGTAATAATAAATATAAAAACATTGCAGGCAACTTTTTAATAAATTAATGTGAATAAATGTGTTTAGTTCAAATCTACTGTATTTCCAAGCATAACAGTGGTTTGAATAGTTCTTTTAAAGATACTAGGGGCCTTCTTAAAATTATTATTTCATATAATGCACTCACCAACCCTGAGCTGATGTCACACCTAAGTGAATCATACTGTAGAGCTGTACAAGCGAATAACATTGAATGTTTTTATTTCTTCTGGATTGTTCTAACCTGGTTATTCCATTCTGCCTCTGCTGGGAGTACAGCATACTGTTATAACACTCTAACTACATATTTTCTAACTAGTTGGATCAGACAGTTCTTAGCCATTAATGATTTTCTTTTGATATAGCAGTTCTGTTTTTGCTTGGGTGTAAATATGCCTTGACACTGCTCTGTGTTAGAGAACTACTAAAAACATTAATTATAATTCCATTTTAGTGTTTTTACAGCTGTGTGCTGGATGTGTCCTTCCACTTACATGTACTTGTCTTAGATTTTTGGCCTGTTTTTCATCAGGTGGTAGTAACATAACAGTGTTATTATTAATTATTAATTTTAGTTTGAATTTTTGAGGATATAGGGTCCAGGTTCAAAATTTAATTTTTTTCCTGAGCTTAAATGGTTCCTGTTCCAGTGTTAAACAATTAACTGCATTAATTTCTTTCATTCAATCATTTGTATTTAATCTGTAATCATTTGTATTTAAATGTTAAATGTTCATTATTATTTTATAAATCTAACTAGCTGTGCTATCCATCTAAGACGGGTTGAAATCCAAATAATCAATGTAGACCTCTGTCTTAACGTTTGCAATTCACTATCTATTGGAATGTATTTTGTAATGCATGTAGTAGTAAATGCATTACATTTGTCTTTCCAACAGATGGCACATTACAAACATTTTACAAATGTTTGAGATGTGCCATATGTTGAAATGATAAATGCATGCATTCTACAAATGTTTGAGAAGTGCCATGTGTTGAAATGAGATGTGCCATATGTTGAAATGATAAATGCATGCATTCTACAAATGTTTGAGATGTGCCATGTGTTGAAATGATAAATGCAATGCATTATTTCTCTGTTGTATGCCATTTGGTATGTGATTAATAAAGCAGTGTTAATGGCTGTGCTGTGCCATCTGTTGGAATGACAAATGACATGCAATTTACTTTTATAAATATATATGATGTGCCACCTGTTTGAATGACAGAGACATAGCAACTGGAGGAACACACAGATACACAACATTTATTTTTTTATTAAGGTGGATGTATGTGTTCAGTGTTTACAGAAAGATTTTATTCTGGTTTGTTTACGAGAAAGTATTTGTAGTAATCACAATGTGACCTCTGACAGTACCTTTAGTGAGAACTGTGTGCTTCCTATCATTATCTCAGTAGATGCATTACACAGCATTCTGCTCTTTACCCAAAGGCATGCAGGTCGGATCATCAATCTTCGCCTAAGCAAGTCCACGAGTCCTGCAGCTTTATAGCAAAACTGGCACCTGAGCTGAGAGGTTAACTCTAGGGAGACTTTGGCTTAGTACAAATTAAAGAGTAATCCTTTACATAGAGAATAGTAAGAATTCCACAACAATCTTAATGTATCATCAGTTGCAGTGGCAAAAATTAAATCCTGAAATTTACTATTAGATAACTAATCAATCTTATACAACTAAATGGCTTGTTTTTTTTCATTTATAACCTGCCTGGCTTGTTCTTTTAACGTCTTACATGTGAATCCTCCATTCAGTGGTCTATGTACACAATTTATATGAAAGTCCAGGTTAGATAGATAGATAGACAGACAGACAGACAGACAGACAGACAGACAGACAGATAGATAGATAGATAGATAGATAGATAGATAGATAGATAGATAGATAGATAGATAGAGGCGGAGTGGTGGCTCTGAGGCTAGGGATCTGCACTGGCAATCGGAAGGTTGCCGGTTCGAATCCCGTAAATGCCAAAAGGGACTCTGCTCTGTTGGGCCCTTAAGCAAGGCCCTTAACCTGCAATTGCTAAGCGCTTTGAGTAGTGAGAAAAGCGCTATATAAATGCAAAAAATTATTAAAAAAAAAAAAAAAAAATTATTAGATAGATAGATAGATAGATAGATACTTTATTAATCCCAAGGGGAAATTTACATACTCCAGCAGCGGCATACTGATACAAAAAAAAATATTAAATTAAAGAGTAATAAAAATGCAGGTAAAAACAGACAATAACTTTGAATAATGTTAACGTTTACCCCCCCGGGTGGAATTGAAGAGTCGCATAGTGTGGGGGAGGAACGATCTCCTCAGTCTGTCAGTGGAGCAGGACATTGACAGCAGTCTGTCACTGAAGCTGCTCCTCAGTCTGGAGATGATACTGTTCAGTGGATGCAGTGGATTCTCCATGATTGACAAGATTGACAAGAGCCTGCTCAGTGCCCATATGCAGTGGGCTAGTATGCACTGGATCAGAGTATCAGCATTTCTCAATTTATAGCTGTTCCAGGCAGTGTGTGGTGCGTACCAGCAGTGTTTTTGAGTGAACCAGCTTGCATCATGCATATCCAAACCAAGCCCTCCACCCCGATCTTGGATTACATTTTAGTATGTTGTGCTGCTTGTGAATGCCATCATAGATGGACTGTTGGGTGATTCAGTGACTCCGGCCAGGAGGATGTAATGGAAGGATGGCATCCTGGCCAGGTTGATTGCTGATTCCATTACCTGTCAGGAGGCTATAACAGAAGGACAGAGGAAGCCTGCTTTTCCCCTATACCCAGGGTGGCAGCATTGCTCTGGTGGAACTCCCCTTTATACACCCAATAGTGGGAGCTATAGTCCTAATAGAGAGTCCGGTGGAGATGCTTAGTTGCCAACAGGGGAAGCTGCAGGGGAACACTATTCCCACTTTGGGGAGCTTCCGCCTGAACCTGAAGTGCTTCTAGCATGCAATGCTGTGGCACCAGAAATACTCCTGGGTCATGTATAAAAAAGGCCACCTCATCTGCATCTATGAATCAGGGTTGGGAGGAAGAGGACAACACCCTTGGTGAAGAGTGGAAGGAGACAGAAAGGCATTTAATTTGTTACATTATATTGTGTGGACTAACCTAAAACACGGTGAAGGTATTGTTATAAAATAAAACAACTATATTTTAACTTGGAACTGTGTCTGTGACAGTTGTGTCCAGTGTTCACTGGTTTCTCCTAGAATCCACATGCTCTAAACTCTGACTTGACCTCACTATGCCTCTTTGATTGCATGACAGTGTAACACGCTGCTTGAAACTCGTCTCACAAGACTGTTATTGTATCATGAAGCTTGTAGGTTGTGCTTACATAGGGAAAAACACTATGTGTAGATAAACTTCATTAATCCATTTGTATAAAAAGCATCACAAAAAGAATCTGTAAATGTTAGCTAATTAAAATAATTAACAAATATTAAAAATTATACTTCAGATGTAGCCTTCTTATTAAGAGCATTGAGTTAAGGATCAGTCTGCCTCTTTATACTTTGTTTCATAACATTATGCATTTTTAATGTAATTATTTTATTTCTAGCTGTGTAAGCCCGTGCTGTAAAAAGCCCGGGGTCCTAGAAACTATTGAAATTGTCAGAAAAAAAATTGAAATGTAGAGATGTCGGGTAATTGAAAGGAACTACTCTGGGCGTCTCTCTCTTAGGTTTCATTTTGCCGACGTGCTCGTCTCGATTGCATAAGAATTTCTCTCTTTTCTCTGCAGTTTTACTTTGGCAACCGAGTAGCTTTCTTCTTCTGACTCGTTAACTTGGGGCCGCCTTACCAGCTCTCTGAGCTTCATGCTGTAGTAGCCTCACGCTTCTGGGCCGGACAGACAGACACACACACTTCCACATGTAGATGTTTAGTTTTCTGTTTCCTCGGAGGTGGAGCCCTTACCCCAACTCCACCTCTCACTTCCGGGCCGGACAGACACACACACTTCCATGTGTAGACGTTTATATATAAGATTATCACTATGATATCATTACATTGTTATTTTTTGACCTTTTCTTTATTTGGGCACCACCTTTTTTATGTTTAAAATGGTGTTAGTTGTTGATCACATGCTTTGTTCTGAAAAGACCATTATGATGCTTCTGTTTTAAAAGACTGCTTCTGTAGTGAGAAGCATCCAGACTTTAAGATGTGTAGTGCTCAAGCAATTTTAGAAAATGTAGAAAAGCTCTGGCTTAGAATTTTTTTTTTATTTATTCATTTCAATATTACATGTAACAGACTCCATATTTCAGCTTTGACACCTTTTGGTTACACTGATCACACTCTGTCCAAATTGAACATTGCACTTATGGTCAGTCTTTTTGAAAACCCAAATTGCATGAACTACAGCTGAATATATAAACTATACACTTTATCAGAAATATGTGCCAATCACACATAATTGGCCAGCAGTATAAACAGGTTATGAAAGTTTAAGAATTAACTTTACTTTAGATTGTTTGGTTTGCACCTGACACCAAATCAACGTAGCACAAGAATGAAACCTCACATAATCTCATGTCCAACAATGCTAATTAGGAATAGCTTTGACTTAATATAAGCTGCATTATGATCATTAGTTGTTTTAGACCATTTTTGGGGTCTTTTTCAACTTTATGCCTTTAAATTTGATTTTTTACTTACTGTTTGCAATTTTTTTTGTAGCCATGTTGATTATGCCATTCACAAAATGTCTTGCTTTGCCTGCATATTACAGATATTGTATATTCAAGTAACCGTGCCGCTTTTATGCATGTGTCAGTTGATGATGTCTCGGATGCGACATTGGTTAACTTCCTTAGCGTTATGTGAATGCCCAGAAAAACAATCCAAAGTGATGAATTTTTTTCAATAACAAAAAATGTTATTTGTAAAATAAACATGTAAATACCAAAAATATCAATATAAATCATTGAACAAGTATGTGTTGTGTCCGCTGCTGCACTGGTGCAAATTTAGTATATGTACTTCATGTTTTTTTTAAACAGTCACCAACGCACATAGGCAATGTTTGAGCAGATGTCAAAAGATATTTTGTAATAATCCAGATGTACCTACAGCTTGCTTCACACAATTTGTAGAACTTGATCATTTCTGTGTGGATGTCATGTACTGTATCCACAGCAGCCTTCCCTTGTAACCTATGAGACTTTCATCAATACTTGCGTCAAGATCGAGAACATACATCATCTGCATATTTTTGATGATCAACTGACACACATCCCACAGTTTGTACAATTTTGGTGCTGGATGACTGGCCTCATCATAGTCATTGTTGTTTGTGAAATGCAGGTATTTTATGAGTGAAAAATGACACTAAGGTCCTCTGATTCTGGCAATCTTGTTGTGCCCCTCACTAATCTACACTCCATGGGTGACAGGGCCTTCAGCTGTATAGCGCCCAGACTCTGGAATGACCTACCAAAATTAATCAGGTCAGCTGACTCCATGAATTCTTTTAAAAAACAACTCAGAACTCATCTGTTCAGGAAAGCGTTTAGCTCTATTTGACTTTATTACCCTTCTCTCAGTTTATTTCTCTGTCACGATGCTAATGTAACCTGTGTGTGTGTGCTAGACCATTAATTATGTTGTCTGTTTCTTTTTTTTTTCAGAATTCACTGTCTTAATCTTCTTTATTTATTTATCTGGTTTGTACAATGCTATATACTGTATAAGCTGCCGTTCTTTATTATATTCTGTAAGTGCCTTGAGCATGGGAAAGGCGCTATATAAATAAAATGTATTATTATTATTATTCACCAAAAATGGGTGACCGGCAACATCTCTGAACTGGTTTACCCACTATGGCTTACAGTATCAGCAGACCAAAAAAACACTTACATGATTCTGCAGCGACAGGCAGCCAGCGATTGTGACAAGAAGCTAAACTATCTGAAACTAGTGTCTCCACAAGACCATCATCAATACATTTTAAACAGTCCAGATAATCATTATCAACATATATCTTTAGGCTAGGGTTACCCATAAATGAGCAACAAAGAGGTGCAGAAATGTCGGAAAGTATGAAAGTATGATGAAGCTGATACCAAACACAAACATTACTGAAACTTATCAGGTTGCTAATCTACCAAGAAGGTGTCAGTTTTATCGTCTGTGTCAATGTCTGATGACCAAATCGCATTGTCATTACTATTCTTCAATTTGAGCAATGATTCAGTTTCAGTTTGTTCTAAAACTGGCATTGCAGCTTTTGGTTTGCATGTCATTGTGTTTTTGATTGAAGGCTACATTCCACTCATGAATATTGATGAGTTACCATAAAATAGCATAATGCATAGAAATAGTCATGACTTTTTGCAGCATGTTGTGATTTCATTCAATAGATGGCAGCAGAGTACTGTCTCAAGAGAGTTATTTCGGTTTAACATTGCAAAACAGATTATTATACATCACTCCAATTGTGACTTGGGCTTAACTGTATTTATATGGAATGTTTTCATTTCATATACTTCATTAATACCCAAGTGGAAATTGTCTTGTCATATGACATTTGGGGGGCCAGAGTGCAGGGTAGCCATTGTACAGTGGAACCTCGGTTCACGACCATAATTCGTTCCAAAACTCTGGTCATAAACCGATTTGGTCGTGAACCGAAGCAATTTCAAAACACAGCAAGAGAGAAAAGAATGGGAAGTATAAACTTATGCTAAAATTTAATACATCACAACATGGCTTGAATAAAGACAAGAGTTTTATGGCCAGATATGAGGATTGTTTACATCTCTCAGAATGACAGACAACCTGTCTACAGATCCACATTGTTTTGAAAAATTCATTGCAAACTTCAAAAGACTTTGTTGGACAGTTATCTTATCCAAAGATCTTGACTATACATTGTTCTTCTCTCTCTTGTTAAATTAACCCTAGCCTGAATGAATCTATTAATTTTTTACATTTAAAATTTCTCATTTAAAGATTTACCAATGTTGTTTCTTGTCCTAGAGTGTGTATATAAACACAGGGATCTCCAGTTTCTGTGTTACATCTTGCCTGAAGAAGGGGCCTGAGTTGCCTCGAAAGCTTGCATATTGTAATCTTTATAGTTAGCCAATAAAAGGTGTCATTTTGCTTGGCTTTTCTCTGTTTTGCTAGTTAGAAAAAACTTCTCTTTTTATTTCAAAACATTTCAATATATATCAATAAATCGTTTTTTAAACAGTTAGATTCAATAATAACCTCATTCATTTGGAACTCAAAACACCCACGTATCCGAAGAGCGACCCTACAAAGACCTCAGGCAGAAGGTGTCATGGCTTTACCTAATTTTCAGTTTTATTACTGGGCAGCAAACATACAAGCCATAAAAACCTGGACACAAATAAATGAACATACACAGGCTTGGTCCGCAATAGAAGTAAAATCCTGTAGTACTTCTTTATATTCCCTGCTCTGCTCTCCAATAAATGAAAGTTATCGCAAATATACTAACAACCCAATTGTGCTTTACTCACTCAGAATATGGAACCAAATTAGGAAGCATTTTAAGATGGAAAATCTTTTATCAGTGGCACCTCTGCAAGAGAACCACCTCTTTCAACCTTCGCAAGTATATCCAGTTTTTAATACCTGGAAAAGTTTTGGGATTAAAATGCTCAGAGATCTTTATATAGACAACATATTTACATCTTTTGAACAATTACGTTCAAAATTTAACCTCTCAGCTACACATTTCTTTTACTATCTTCAAATTAGAAATTTTGTTAAACAGAAATTGCCCGATTTCCCCCACCTTGCACCCTCCACAATGCTGGAAAAAATACTGCTCAATTTCGAGGAAACAAACACTATTTCCGCAATATATAAAATCTTATTAGAGTCCCTACCTTTCAAAGATCCAAGAGGACATTGGGAAGAAGATCTCTTAATCAATATATCAGAAAAGGAGTGGAAGGTAGCAAAGCAGAGAATTCACTCGAGTTCTATATGCGCAAAGCATAGAATTATTCAACTACAAATTATATTTCGAGTCCATCTGTCTCGCTTAAAACTGTCCAAAATGTTTCCAGGCCAGGATCCAACCTGCGAGAGCTGCAACCAAGCTCCTGCCTCACTGGGTCACATGTTCTGGGCCTGCACCAAACTAACATCATTTTGTACAAAAATTTTTAAGTGCCTCTCAGACAGCCTTGGTATCACAATCCCTCCTAACCCATTAACAGCTGTGTTTGGTGTTCTTCCAGATGGACTTGAATTGGAGAAGGACAAGCAAACGGTGATTGCATTCACTACACTCTTGGCACGCAGACTTATTTTGTTAAATTGGAAGAATCCTAATTCTCCTCTTATAAGTCAGTGGGAAACTGATGTTTTATATTATTTGAAATTGGAAAAAATCAAATTTTCAGTTAGAGGATCTGTACAACATTTTTTCAAAACATGGCAGGATTTAATCAATATTATTTTAGAATAAGAGAAATAACTATTATTGCATTTAACTCCCTTCTCCATCTCTTATTTACATAGATATTTACTTCTCCCTTTCTTTTGTTTAATGTTGCCTTATTAAAAAGCCTAAAGCAATTTTCCTTTAGCTAAGCTCTCCTTCTCAGGGGTGGGGTTTGATTAGTCTTCAAATTTGTTGGGTTATAAATTGATCTGTTTGTATGGAATGATTACAATGAAAATTATTAAAATAAAAATATTAAAAAAAAAAATAAAAAAATTTCTCATTTGAAGATTTACCAATGTTGTTTCTTGTCCTAGAGTGTGTATATAAACACAGGGATCTCCAGTTTCTGTATTACATCTTGCCTGAAGAAGGGGCCTGAGTTGCCTCGAAAGCTTGCATATTGTAATCTTTATAGTTAGCCAATAAAAGGTGTCATTTTGCTTGGCTTTTCTCTGTTTTGCTAGTTAGAAAAACAAGTACAGTATATTAGACTAGAATTAAAATAACTTGTTACCTAATCTATTTTTATTAAGCAACTGTCTTACCTTTATTGGTGGAACTGTAAGAAATTTAAGGCCAAATTGTGCATGTCAATGTTTGAGGTAAGTCTGAAGAAAATTTGCACCAGTTACAAACATGTGAAGAAACTCGGCTGAAACACAGCACCGATGCTAACTAACTGCCTTTTTAACTCAGGCCAGCCCCTTCCAATACTCCACTGATAAAGACAAAGAGGATTAACTGCTAAAATGTAATTAGCAACAAATGAGAAGATGCATGTGTTTTTAACAAAGAAACTAAAACAAAGAAACTGTGTGCAGTGAAAATCAGACGGATAACCATTACTGTACTCCGATACAAATTGTGAAGTGTCTAATTGAGTAGTATTATTAAATGGGGGCCGAAACACTAAGGAAGAGAAAGAAGTTGAGACGCGAAAGCTATAAATCCTTAGGCAGAATGCCAGAACCTAAATCAGTAAACCAGACTTTTTCACAGGTCAAATCCATAATCTTGGACAAAGGGTTACTGGTGCTGCACTGGAATTTATATGCAAACGCAAATCACAGGCTGTCTTAAGCAACAAGGCAATGTCTGTTAGCAACCCATTATTCTCCTGTAGGGATTCTTAAATAGCGTTGTGATGCACTTGAATGTAAATTAAATAGAAAAAAATGTAATTCTCAGCTAAGCAAGTAAATAAAATTAAAGTATCCATGTAAACATAAAGCCTGAAAATTCAGCTTTCAAAATATTGTAGTCTTATGAACTGAAAAATAAACATCTAAAGATATACAAATTTTGTTATAAAAAAACAAAAAGGGTTTTCTTCATCTTAAATAGAACACCCACACCCTGTTAAGTCACTTCCTCTGAGCTGGCATGTGCCGACTTTGAAAGTCACAAAGCTAGGCTAGTTGAAGCATTGCTATGGACTTCTTTCTGCACCTAATAATAGTTGAAAGTGAAAGTCTTTCTTAGTTAAATTAACTGATCAGTATACTTTGGTTTCACATCCCATCTTAATTTCTCATGTGTTGTTGGGCATCAAAGGAAGCTCACTTAAATATTCTGTGTCATCCCTAATTAGGAAAGGTAATCCATGTGCAAAACACTCTGTTACAAATGTGACTCCTGCTTATCTTCTAATTATGCTGTTATTCTAACAACTTGTACTGTAACCTGTCACCCTAGGAAATCTAAAAGAGATACGACTACAAGCGATAACTCTCTTTTCTTAAAAGGTATTCCCATTGCTCAGATCATTTCTCATTGGTAGGTTGAAGAGATTTTGGTGACTGTGGCCACTCCCTGAACATTCCACAGTCAAACTGTGTTTGGTTTAGAATGTATCCACTTGGGAAAGAAATTTCTTACCATACATCTAAGGAGAGAAAGTGGCAGGCCTTTTTAACGTTTCATGAATGTAATTACTTTTGCCAAGAACTGATAACATTGTCATTGGGCTTTCACCAGATTGTTTTGCCTTGAGTAACTGCCTCTATTGCCTATACCGACATTGCCTATACCAACAAATGTCACTAAGACTATTATATTCATATATTGCTCTGGCCAAATAAGGTTAAACCAATTAAACTGCAGCACATATATATGGGGGCGGCACGGTGGCGCAGTGGTAGCGCTGCTGCCTCGCAGTTAGGAGACCTGGGTTCGCTTCCCAGGTCCACCCTGCGTGGAGTTTGCATGTTCTCCCCGTGTCTGCGTGGGTTTCCTCCGGGCACTCCGGTTTCCTCCCACAGTCCAAAGACATGCAGGTTAGGTGGTTTGGCGATTCTAAATTGGCCCTAGTGTGTGCTTAGTGTGTGGGTGTGTTTGCGTGTGTCCTGCGGTGGGTTGGCACCCTGCCTGGGATTGTTTCCTGCCTTGTGCCCTGTGTTGGCTGGGATTGGCTCCAGCAGACCCCCATGACCCTGTGTTCAGATTCAGCGGGTTAGAAAATGGATGGATGGATGGACATATATATGGAATGAGTTCTGTTTATCATTTATCTAGCACCATGGGCTAGTTTTGTCCTCTTATTTCACATAAAGATAGTGATATATTGATATAATAGAAATCTTCCAGTGCTAGCACGGATGAGAAGATAGCAGGTCCACCAAAAATATTAGATTCTGGTAAAGTCCGGTGATGCAGTGATGCCACCTACTCCACTATCACTTCTATTTCAAATGAATCCGTTGCTATAATTTTATTGTAGTTTTTTTTTTTTTTAATTATAGGATCTTATCTAAGTGTATTGCTTCATGTGGCATTGAAAACTACAGATTTTTCCATTACCTTACCTAAAAGATATCTTTGGTCACCAAACTAAAACAAATAGCACAACAAATATTAACAATGTAAAAAGTGAGTGCATGAAATTCCTGTAGAACGTTAATCAACCATTTTTAACCAGTATCTATGTAAATGGACAACAGCAGAACACAGGATTACCCAGAGGGCAAGGCCAGCTTGTAATTTAATAAAAAAATCTGTCATCAAAATGCTAGTTTGCATGTATCCCTTGAGGATTAGTAATCCTAAAGAGTTTGGCTTGATAGGGCAGCTGTGATGGGATATTACAGAATTAATTCACTGGGTAAGTAGAAATATGGGACAATCCAGTGTTTAACACAGAAGTGAGTTGCAGAACTCTGGCCAAATATAAAATGGATTGGGGAAAACAAATCATTCCATGGCCAGATTCAACAAAGCAATATTCTGAATATATAGTAATTTTATATATTAATTGCATGTATATTATAATTTCTTGAGAGTTAAACAAACTTTGTTTTTAGAGGGGTTTCCTTGCTTAAAGTATTTATTTTGGGCTGCAAGCCAGTGAAATAAAACTGTGGAACTCTGGCCCCTAAACAAACAGTCTTTGCCCTTTGCTTCACTCCACAGTCTTCTGTTGAGTTGTTTATGCCAAAAATAACTAGTTCTTTAGTTCTTTATTTTTCATGTATTACTGCTCTTTTTCTTTTAAGTGACCCAATAGTCTAGTGTGATAATAATTCCAATTTTCTGTGATTCATCTGTACTTCTTTTGCAGTTGTAAACCTAACATGGTAGATGTTAGCCAATGTAATCGTTAAATTTCTTGGCATCGATCACACTGAGGTTTTCCTGAATGACTAGGGTAGGGAAAAAGGAGATGGGTGTAATTAAAAAAATGTAACATAGGAAATTAGTAACAGAAAGCAGAGCAAGGAATCAAATACATACATTTGACAATGAAATAATGAAGGATAGGAGCTGCTAAAAAGAGAGTAAGAGTCAACAGATGGTTTGAAGTTGAGTATCCCCAAATGTAAAAAAATAGATAAAAATAGGATACAAACTACTAACTGAGCAAGCAAAATGCCAAATTGTAGTCATGATATACTGTAGAATGTGCTAAAAAGTCTGCTACTAAAAACGAGTCAAAGTTTAAAGTCATTTATTGATTCTTAGCATTTACATGAACAAGTAATGACAATAGAAAGCATTATTACTGTATATTCCTCACTCTAAAGTTCTAAATTCCTGGCTGGAAAGTGAGGTGAGGTTAAAAGACAGGGAAAAGAATCTTACCATACTTGAACACTATTTATCTCTTGTAAATTAACTAAAGGGTGATTTTCTCAGTGGTTCCCTGTTTGAAAGTATGATGCTTAAATTACTATGAAGAAATCTAAGAGAAAAAAATGGTCCTATAGATCACAGTATGTCACTCTGTGATATACTGTGGTGGGTACATATTTACATTAGGAAAAGGCTAATCCTTTTAGTAAAATATAGATGACTTGCACCCAACAGGCTTAGATATGCCACTTGATCTCGTCCTTAGTGAGTTCTGTCACCCAAAACAAAGGTCAGAGCTTTTGATAGATGTGTAAAGTTATGTAATACTGTATTACAAAATTAAATTGGCAAACCTTCCTAGTTCAGTTCATAGTCACAGATGGGTCAGCACTGAGTATAACACAGGAAGCAGTCTTAAGTTAGGATGCAAGTCTATCACAGTCTATCTGATGTGATATGCACACACACACGGCCATTCAGAATTTCTAATCTTTGAGCAGGAGGGTAACAGAAGTACCTGGTGTCCCGGGCTGGAATTCAAACTTATAATACATGTTTAGTTATGTTCATATTTTTCTTCACAGAAATGAATCTGCAAAGGTTTATCAAAAAAAAATAGTACAACTGAGATAAGGTGATAGAGCATTACTTCTTTTCAGGAATATCCAACTCTTGGCCATGGTGTGATAAGGGTGCACAGTATATGCAGACAATTGTCCCAACCAATTTGATTAATTACAAACTCATAGTCCAGGAATCATGCCATTTCATAACAATCTGCTTCAGGTTTTTCTCATTTTTTTTTCGCATTAAAAATTATTACCAATGTATTGAACAATTTTGACAGACTTGTGAGGAATCCCTCCAATTTTTTCACCTTTCTATTTTTTTTTTCTTAACATTCTGTTAAAAGAGAAAGTTAAATGATTATAAAACACAGATAATGTTTGACTGAAATCTCAGGTTTGTTCCCCATAAATGATTAACCTTAGTGAATAATGCATGACGTAGGTAAGGAACGAATGAACTTCACGAGTGTTTCCCAAAGCCCTTCATTATTTGACACTAGCTAACATAGCTGAAATACCTGGCATTGCCTGGGAGGAAAGTAAAGTGTGTTTTTTTTTTTTAAATTGTTTGAGGAAAATATAATTAAAAAAAACACAACTTTAAAAATAAAAATAAATGAACAAACAATGAAGACTCACTAATGTGCTTGTCTTGCAGTCTTGTATGCATGTTATCATCCAGCTGACGCTTAGAATCAGCCAACTCTACCTAACTTCAAAAGCAACAGGGGCGCAGTGGTGCTCAAACATAAAGAATGCTGGCAGTCACCTGCAGTTCACCCTCTGGTGGTTGTTTCTAGTGTCAACTGGATGATAACATGCATACAAGACCGCAAGATCACCCCCCACCCTACCCAGAAGTTGGGTGGGTTAGGGTTGATTTCACCCTGCAGTATTTTTAGTCAATCAATGAAAAACGTGTACCAAGTTTCATGAAAATTGCTCCAGCCATTCAGAAGTGATGCTGGAACATACTGTACATACATGCACACACACATACATTGACTTTTATATACTGTATATAGATTTAACAAATGAGTTTAAAGTACTTCCTTGTTGGGCTCCTCCCCTTTATCCATGTCAGAAAAGCTCACTGTTGATAACAGGAACATCAATCACACGCATTTAAGTTGTCAAATATAAATTATATTGTCGCACCAGATGTGTGCAAATGTAAAAGTAAATAAAAAACTAACAAAAAATCAATTAAATTGCAAAAAAAAAAAAAAACTAAAGAAATTTAAATTTCAACGAATAGGTAAAAGTAATTTAACCTATTAGTTAAAAATTTCTAAAAGGGTTCAAAATGTGATGTAGATTTCAGTTTCCAAAAAACTAATTGTGAGCAGTGCTTAGGAAAAAGAGCAACAAAAAACAACTTATATAGGAGGTGAAAAATATTAGGAATTATTGTTTTACAAAGCTTGTGGATGCCCCCAAGGACTTGTGTATGTACCAGAATCACATGTACCTTCCACAGGCGCAGAGAGAGCGCTTTGCAGAAGTATGTGTTCTTTGATGTTCAGTGTTGTAGCTCCCTTCAGCCACAGTTTACATTAATCTACATTATCCATCCATCAATTCTTTTTCTAAACATTATAATTTTTTATTTATAATTGCAACTTTGACCTATTATTATTATTGTTATTATTATTATTATTATTGTTAAATTGTCCGAATAAGAGCATCAATGTTGTGATCTACTTAATGCAACCTCTTTCTCTCTGAGACAGTATTGCAGGCAAAAGTCCAAATAAAGAACAACGTTAAAAGTAAGAAGTACGTTGGTTCACTTATGTATTTATGAACAAGACTGAGTACTACTTCAGTTATGGAGGGTTTCTGGATACACTAGCTAATTAACAACTGATCTTAAGTATGAGATAATAAAGTACTTAGAGATTCAAAGCTTTAGGGAAACACTCCCCTGTTTAGTTGTAGAAGATATGTTATTTGCATTACTATGCTAACTGCCTCCTTTTTAAGAAGAACGAAATAAATGAGGATTTAAAATCTTTACCTGCAAGATAATTACATATTATAGATACATAATGGAATCCTATACAATTAAAAGCCATATCTGGCAAAAGAATCTTCCTGAATGTCAAAGAAAATATTGGTTCTGTTCATTATTAATTTCTGAAATTTCCAACAGGAGGTTGGGCTGAGATACCAGTTAACAACACAAAGTAACATTAGTTCAAAGAGTTGTTTGGAACAAATGTCTGTAGACATGGTGGCTATCCAGGATCAGGATAGATACCACTCACAAATGGCAGAAGTCATGCTTTCACATCCTGAAACACAGAAGAACGCACCTTGTCAGATTTTGATTAGGAAATCCAGACATGTTTAGTGATGCGTTGGTTTTCCAGTAACCACTCTTTGAAGGGAAGAATATAAAGAAGCATATTAGACACTGGAACAAATGAGGGCCTGAAAAGTCCAGTTTCATGTTCATTTTAACAAATATATTCTTTCCTGTAATTACTATGAATCCGCATAAAGTAACTGACCATACAACTGCTGTTTCAAGTTAAGCTTTTCATAGTATTGTGCTGCATTTTGGGATGAATCCCTTGCAAGAGTATTGAAAATCCCTTTAATAAGTGAATCATGAAATTTGACACAGGGATTTGTGATGAGAACCGTTATTTAAAGTATGGCTATGGGTTTCCTGTTCTCTTAAAATGCTACATACTGCTGTTTAGTGTTATTATTTTATTGATATTTAAATTCCCTTTGAAAGCCAGCTAACTCTGAAATATAATCATTCAGATCCTATGCTTTTTTATAGTTGTGGCTGGCCTTTTAATGTTTAAAAATTTTTTGCATCACTTCTTGCCAGACATTTTTCTCAAACAGGAATTGTCAGGTAAAAATAAACAAATGGTATTTTATTCTTGAGTTTTAGGAAATACCATACAGTAATTCATTACTTGGGTTTTTTTTTCCTGATGAAACACCCTGGCATAGCATCATTGGTGACTGAAACAGTCTACACTGGGTAAAGGAGGAATCTTATAAAAAAAAGTTATGAAATGCACTTAAAATGTGAATTGCTTGCCAAGGACTTCCTGGTCATGCGGACATTTAAAATCATTTTTTTCATAACTATGAATGTGGCTGTATTTTGTAGTAATGAAGTGGTAGTTAGTGCTGCCGCATAGAAGTTGGACATGTCTCAGTTTTCCTAATATTGGGGAGTGCAAGAGGGTGAGACTGGCATCTTGTTCAAGGCTGCTTTCTTTTTTGGTGCTGCTCTTACAACCTAAAACTCATTCATTGTTATTAAACACACTTCTACTTATCAGACAAGCAAAATGTACACGTATTACAAATAAACTGTAAAAAAAAGAAATGTAACATAAATACAAAACATAATATTGAAACATAAACCAAAAAACAGCATGCAATGAATAAAATATATGTATTTACCTCATTTAGAAATGGATACATTAATAATGGAAAAAGAAAACCAACACTCATTGTTGGGCTGCAATTTCTACCTTCGTTGCTTACATGACAATAAACACTTGCGAATAAGAGGTAAGCAACAAAAAAGGGGAAAAAATAGCAATGATGGACTTAAGGAACAGTCATCTTTCTGTCCTGTGTGATCTTACATCCACCACTCCTTGACACATCTGGCTTATACAAACAATGAGCCACTACTGAAGGGCCTGAGAAAGGTGCTGGTCATTAGCAAGCAGAGGGTCACTTCTCGGGGTGTTATTAGGGCAGGGTATCCCAAAGGTGCTGTGTGGGCTTAAGGTCAGGGGAGAAGACAAGCTCAGGCAGCACCTACACACCAGCATGTATGTACTGTATGTATGAATGTATTGTATTAGTCCTGCCATTGTTCTGCTGAAGGGCCAGACATATAGAATTTGTGATCAGATGTCCTCAGACTGGTCACCTTGCTGTAGGGCCAGCAGCATTAGAACATTTGAAAAATTTTGATGAGAACAGGCCATTCAGCTGAACAAAGTTTGCCATTCCTGTCCACCCAATTTCTCCAAAATAATATCAAGTCAAATTTTTAATGTCCCTAGGGTCCTACTATCTACCACTGTACTTGGTAACTTCTTCCGTGTTTCTGCGGTTCTCTTTGTAAATAAAGACTTCCTAAATTTTGTGCGAAATTTACTCTTAACAAGTTTCCAACTGTGTCCTTGTGACCCTGTTGATCTCATTTTTAAGTAACAGCCCTGGATACACTGTACTAGTCCCTTTCATAATTTTAAACACTTCAATCTTGTCACCTCTTAATCTCTGTTTGCTTAAACTGAAATGTTTCATCTCCTTTGTTCTTCCCTTTCTTCTTGGAATCATCTTCTTTGAACTTTTTGTAGTGCTTCTATGTCATTTTTGTAGCCTGGAGACCAAAAACGGTATATGATACTTTAGATGAGGCCTCACCAGTGCATTACAAAGCCTAAGCATAACCTCCTTGGACGTGTACTCCACTCATCATGCTATGTAACCTAACATTCTATTAGTCTTCTTAATGGCTTCTGAACACTGCCTGGAAGTTGGTAGCATGGATCCTTTCACTCTCCTGGCACTTTTGTGGTAAAAGTGTCTGGTTGCAGATCTGAAATAATCTCACAGGTTCAAAAGTTTGACCTGCTAGTTATGCTCTGATGTGGTCATTGGTGAGTGACTAGTGTCATATTTATCAAGCATCTCAAAGCTACTCCAAAAAATTGCACTAAAAGTCTGACTAGGATAAGAATTTGTCCTATTTCAGAGTAGGAAGCATCCCAAACCTACTCTCTGACACTATCCTACAGCTTCACCACAAAGATAATAATAATAATAATAATAATAATAATAATAATAATAATAATAGTAGAAGCAGGACATAATAATGTAGGGTGTTGTCCTAAGCTGCATGTAATTGTTTCCATTTCTCAACAGCATCAAGAACAATACTGTAATGAGCATCAAGATGGAAAGACCAAGACACACACACACCTTCCTGCTTTAATGGCCTTTGGAAAATGCCTTGTAAAGTAAACTAGACAAAGCTATACTGTTCACTCCACGTCCACTGTTCCAAATTATCTTTCAGAGTTGCATGCTGAATCCTGCCCTGTTGTTCCCCCCCTTATCTTCTGCGAGGCTCTATTTATCCAATGCCCAGGGAGTCTCTACCTTCCTTCATGGACTTTCCAAGGGTTGTAAATTGAAACAGGAATATTCCAGGGAAAAACTCAGCATACCCGTGCATCTAGCCCCATCTTTCTTCAGGATAATATGCTGGATACTAAAGTACAGTTTGCATCCATGGCCACCTGTGTGTTTAGACTGTAATGTTGCTTGTGATTCACATATATGAGCTCATCAATGCTTCTTTATGTGTGTGCTGATTTGCATGAATGCAGCCTGTTTTAACAATACTTCTTGTAGGGGAAAATTATTATTTTGTGTATCACCTCATGGGTTGAAAGGGTGTTCAAAGTTTTGTGCAGAATTAGAGAAATGTCTGGTTATGACTTACCCAGATCATCACTTTTGCAAAGCTTCATTTTACTCGTAACGTTACTAACGCTTTTATTTTGTCTCACAGCAAAAGACTTTTCCAATTAGGCAATCACGTACTATAAAAGATTTGCTGAAAATATTATTCCATCCCTGTCATAACATTTTTTTACAAGTTCATTGTTGTCCAGTATTTCCAAAAAAGTCCTCCTCCTCCAGGATGTGCATGCAGATCTCTACCCGAATGCCATCTTCTGGCAACTCATAGAGAGTTAGGATGATTCACAGGCTCCCCTAAAATCCTGGTGAAGTTAGAAGTAGTTTCAGAAATTCAGAAAATTGATCAAGTTCAGTTACTCCTTCTCCGAAGAGTTCAAGCAAATTTCCATCACTCTGAGATTTTTGGGCCAGTTAGGGCTGTTTTCCTACTCTGAGTTGCTTGTAGCAGGACACAGTGTAGCAGCTTAATCCTGCCAATGGCCTTTTCCCTTACTTCTGGTGACATCTGAGGCATTATGGGATGCATAGAAAACTGAGTGAGTATGGCCTTTGTCTTGCTGTTGCTTTTAAAAGGAGATCTGATCAGCCTTGTTCTAATTTGTTGGGTAACGGTACAAGAGTTACAATAACTCACTGCACAAGCTGTATTGCTGGTCAGAGGGATAAAACAAACTAAAAACTTCTGGAAAAATTACACAAGCTGTAATTGTTGTGTTTTTTTAATAAATAGAAATCCCAATAATTCAAATGTTTGTGGAAATTCCAATAATCCAATACAGTTGTCAGCTGCAGAAAAAAAATCACCTTCCTCCCCCTTTCTTCACTAGGGCTGGCAAGCAAGACAATGAAACTGCTTTCAGGAAATGTAATTCTTACTTTAGATTCCTAGGGCTATTTTTTAAAGTAAGTTTATCTTGGTTCTTGTGCTTCATCTTAAACTCCTGATCCCCTGTTTTCATTCACCTTTGTTTTCAGAATGTTTTCATTCACCTTTGTTTTCAGAATAAACTAATTTTCCACTCAAGAATGTTCCCATTATTTAGAAAATGTTAAACTTTGAAAGACATGGCAGTAGAGGTTGGCAAGATTAATGAAGATTTCAAACACAAACTTTGAAAAATAAGTTATTGTTGGGGCTCATCCAGCACTGGTCAAACCAGTTTTGCTGCCCTAGGCCAATCCTGATCTCCTTTGAATAGACCCTTCAACTGTGCTGATAGGTGGGATTTCCAATAAAATAAACGGAAATCATTGACCTTTACAAAAAAGTCCACATTTTAAAGCTGAAACCTTTTAGGCTGCAATTGCAGTGCAAGTCAATTTCAGTTTTTTTCATTCATCTGAAAGAGATCTGCTTTATTTAAGAGAATTTATTAACTAAGAAAAATCAGGAGTGGGTGCCCCTAGACTTACTTTCTTGTATACTCAGATATGGGAATGGATATTTGAGGAGTAAACCACAAGACAATGATTATATTTTTATAGTATGTACTTTAAAGAACCATCAACAACAAATCAAATTAATAATATATTAAATAATTATTATAAAAGTAAAGTTGAATAAATCGGACTCTGCAGCTGCATGAATGGAAGGTAAAGTGCCACTTCCAGTTAATGGAAATAGCTCAAAAGTTGATAGAAATCTACGTTTTGTACAAATATTTTGATGCAAAATCTGGTTGACCTAAGTAAAAGTGTACTCAAGTTATCGTGTTTTCATATACACAGACAGACACATAGACATAATTCCAAAAATGGTGTTTTTGGACTCAGGGAGGTCTGAAACGTCAAGATTCAACAATTTATCGAAATGGAATTTTTGGAAGATTACAATACTTTCCCTACACTTTGTATACGAGAAAGTCAGGGAGGTCTAAAACATCGAGATTCATCAAAATCTCCACATCAAATCTTTGGACGATTACAATACTTTCCCTGTACTTTGTATACTAGAAAGTAAAAACACAAGGAATTACAACTTTTCATTCAGATTTAGAACACCTTCATATGTGGTACTAAATCTGATACAGACATGAATGTGACGGGCATTCATTATTATTATTTTATTATAAAAAATACCTCACAAAGGTTTCTCCATAAGGTTGCACAATCAAAATTACAAGCAAATTCTACTCTGTTTCTCTCCATCCAACACCCTCCCGTGAGTGTTGCCTTCCTTCTTTCCATCCATCTTCCTGACTCTGACTCCAATGGAAGAGACTGGATGGCTTTCTTTTATGTTGGACCCGGGAGTACTTTGAGTACCAGGGCATAGCCCGATGGAAGCACTTCTGGATCAAATGGAAGCCCCAAAAAACAAGCCCCCAAAAACCAGGGATCATGAATCTCTCATGGGACCCACCAGAGATTATTCATGGCACTATAATTCCTGTCATGCCCTGCAGGTGTTCAAATGGTTACCGATGTCCTGGGATGCCGCTATCTAGTGGATTGGATATAAACAAATTCCAAAATAGGAGCCTTCCCCCATTTCTCCCTTGTTTTTGTTCCGTACCCATCCTGTATGGTATGAAAGTCCATCACTTCCCTTCCATTCTGGCTTCCCTTCTCAACAAGGGTCCCTCTTTTCTCCCAGGTGGGATGCTGGATAATCCTGCCTGGCACTTACACCAACATTAATCTGATTGAGGTAACAAGGGAACAGTAACTATTTTGGCAGCACTCATTGCAAGGCAGGAGTCAGTTCTGGACAGGGTACCAATCAGATATCATCACTTAACCTAAGATGTATGTCTTTAGGGATATGAGCGGAATACTGGAAAACTTTAAAAGAAGCTTTAGTATACAAACCCATGTATTATATGGGAACAATGTGCACATTTTGCAGTAATGCAAAAATAATATTTATGAATGCCACATAAAAGAATATAGTGTATGCTGATCTGTCAGATAAACATTACACCTTCTGACTGGATATTGGCCACATCTAAGGTGTGCAAACTGGCAACTGAAACTGAGTACACCACAGTCCATATAGAGTATGTTAGCTTAGACAGCTTAGCTCTAGTTCAGACAGAGGGTTGTTTTTAGTAAAACATATTTCTTTGTCCTTATGTTACAAAAAGCCCACAATAATTTTGATAATAAGCATTAACAGTTGGTGAACCTGGCTTAAATCATTGTTTAGGTCCCGCTTAGCTGTACAGAATGAACCACAGAAAAAAAGTAGTATGTAATATGAAAGCTTAGGAGTCACCTAGACTTGAATATCCACTGCACAAGAACAACAAGTAAGGCAAGAATATCTAGTAAGTGTATCGATAGCCACAAAAATGAATGAAGGAGCATCTGAGATTGTGAACTATATGTAAAGAGAGAGGTGGAAACAGAGAGAGAAAACAATAGCAATTGATCCCTTGTCAGAGACAGTATCCATCCATCCATCCATTTTCCAACCCGCTGAATCCAAACACAGGGTCACGGGGGTCTGCTGGAGCCAATCCCAACCAACACAGGGCACAAGGCAGGGAACCCATCCTGGGCAGGGTGCCAACCAGAGACAGTATGCCATATCAAATATGAAAAACAGAGAGGGTCTTATCCTTCAGCTTTCTGTTCTGAGAGGAAGAGATAGAGGAGGGAACAAATATTTTAAAACATTATTTTAGCACCAAATTATTTTTATAGTCTCAGGTATTTTCAGCTGTGAAGGTAAAACTAGGAAAAACATAGAAACAAAAATAAATTTTAAATAAATGTTTCAAATTTAATAAAATAAAAATAAAGGCACATGAGCAGACTTAGTTTTATACTAGTTTGCCAACTCTAGGTATTTTTATCCAGCTAATAATAAACTTAACCGATTGTTCATCTCTGAGATACGACCATCTCAGCAATTGTAAGAGGTACTTATTGCTTCACTGGAGAACGACCTTTCTAGAGCATACCTGGTTTGTCAACAACATTATGTGCAAGTATGTAAACTGTAGTGAATCCTTCAATCAATGCATCAAAGAATGATTTTGCTTTCAAAAAGGATTCCTCGCTGCTACTGAGAAGTGGCAGGTAAGTTGTTATTAACAAATTGCAAAAACATGACAAGAACGTTGAAACTTTTTTTACTCATGATCTGCTGTCATGTAAAGGTTTGGTTGAAAAGTACATGTCACCATCAGGTTTTGGAATCAATCAATCAATAAATCCACTTTATTTAAAGTGCAGAATCACCATGCAGCATGGCCCCAATACACTACTTAAAGTAGAAGAATAAATTGGAGATGATATAAAGTAAGTAAAATAAAATCAGAAATTAACAACATCAGTGTTGAAGGAAAAAATGACATTAAAATGTTAAAAGTTAAAGTATGTCAACAAGTAAAAATCAAGAAATTAATAAAAATATAAGCATTTAAGGATTTTTTCAAAGATGATAGACCTGACTGAATTCTAAGACACATTGTAATGAAGGTAGTAAAGGTAGATTTTTAGTCTTGATTTAAAAATATCACCTGAGTGTGCTTCTCTTACCCATAATGGAAGACCATTCCAAAGATAAGGTGCATGGTATGCTAATGCTCTGTGACCAACTGATTTTTTCTTAACTGAAGGAATGACCAAAAGGCCAGCATTCAGAGAGTGACGAAGATGTACTGGGGTGTATGGTGTAATTATCTTAGCTATGCAAGGTGCACAAGTCCATGCAACACCTTATACATTAAAAGAAGAACTTTAAAATCAGCTCTTGTTTGTACTGTGGTAACCAGTTAATAGAAGCTAGAATGGGTGTTATGTGCTCAATTGAAGACTTCTAGTAGCATAGCTAGGAAGACCAGAGAAAAGGACATTGCAATAATCAAGTCTAAAAGAAACAAATGTATGTATTAATGTTTCATCATCACGGAAAGATAGAATAGATGAGATTCTTCTAATATTACTAAGATGAAAAAATACTGTCTTGGTAATAGTATTGATATGAGACTGGAATGTGAGATGGGTTTCGAAAATTACTCCAACATTTTTAATGGATCATGTTTTGGAAACCTCATGTCTACCGGTCGTGAATGTCATTATACCATACATGAATAATCACGTTTTCATGGATACATACTTGTTGAGTAAACTGGGATGATGATATAGAATATCAGAAACTTTGGCTCCTGGGAAACAGTAGACAACAGCAGATCTTCTTGTGATGTTTCTGACAATTGACCCTCCTATGATAAGTGTAACTGGTGGGAGACACCACTGTCCAGCTTTGTGGACATTTTGCCCAGAAGGACACGAAGGTGAGGCCTTCAGTAACAGCACAAGGGATGGGGAGTGCTGAGTAACAGCAGTGAGCCCCTCCGAGTCCCATGCAATGACTTGGGTACGACCAACTGCAAGTCGGTTAAGCAGCAGGCGGAGGAAACACAGACATTGGATAATCCTCATGTTATTCTAGAATGGATAATTTGTTCGTCAGTTGAATACTGTGAGGTATGGTGAGAAGTTGAGGATGATGGTCGGAGCATCTGCCACCTCACTTTCCTTTGAGGGCAGTTGTCCATGCTTCTGAAAGACATGGTGTAGAACGGCTTACCAGCTTCAGTCATGCCCCCAGTTGCAGCCAAGGATCAGTGATCTTTGTATGAGCACAGCTTCTGAAGCCATTTGGGGAGCAGAATAGAGATATGTAAGTAGTAAAAAAAAATACTTGCTTATCTTTCGGCTTAATCTTTCTTTCGCTTGTTGGTCTTGAGGTCTTGGGCACATTGGTCTTCTACAGAATAACAGCTTTTGGCAATCTGTATTGGCCATCTGTTTTATTTGTTAGCCAGCATTGCCAGTTTAATTATGCCTTGACATAAAAAAGTAGAAAGAAAGCCAGCAACTCATCATAATTGACATCATACCTTATATGCGCCGTTTAATTTGGCTTCTGTATGTGATGCTGAATCAGCTGCTTTACATGTCTGTTGGACTCGGTCACAATTGCAGTACGTAACATCCCTTCACTTGTGAACAGACTGGAATTCTGAGAGGGATCATTTGTATCTGTATACCCTACATATCCAGTGAATGGTAACTTTGAAAGTTTCCCAATACACTTGCCACACCATACACATTCAGAAGTGGTACCATAGTTTACCATTTGAATAAAGTTATCACCTCTGTATGCCTTTGTCTCAATAAAGCTAGAATCTGTTAAGCTGTAACTGGTCATTTCTGAAGAACTGTCACTATTACTGCATGATAAATTACTTTTTTCTTCACATCTTGTACACTTTCAACAGCTGGGACTCTGCTAGCCCCACTGCAACAAACACTGTTCCAGCAGCAACCCTCAGTCGCTACTTGCTGTACACTGAACATTAGCTCGGGGATGATGGTGTGTCCAGTGGAAAAGTTATCTTAGGGATTGGGGGTTAAAGGGGACTTAATCGACTTGTGTAACAACAGTAATATTTACTTGAAAAAAAAATCTATATTTTGATTCATTTTAGGGCCCTTGAAGCCCATGGAGCTCTGGGCTCCATTCAATGTCAGCTATAAGTATCAGAACTGAGACTGCATCTTTGCACTTTGGTATTCGAACTGTATGAAGATTCGACATTTGGTGGCAGCTTGCTATTCATCTACCATACACAATATATACTTTAACTTGAAAATATAATAAATTTGTTTCTTTTGCTAGTAACTTATATCATAAGCTATCCGTTTGTGACCACAGAAGAAAATGCTTATGCGTGTGCTTTTTTTTTGTTTTTTTTTGCATGACATTTTGCTTAGTAAGAAAAAACAAAACTCCTGCTGCTTGATACTGTATTACAGTTTTTAAGATAACACCTGACAGAGTTTCTGACCAGCACAGTTGGTCACTGAAACTCTATAGAAGGGTGCTGCATATTAGTAGTTGGAAATATGTAAGGGAGCATCATTTATATGCTTAATTTAACTATTGGGGCTATCATATGGCAAATAGTCTCTGAGCACCAATCATATAATTTGAAATAATTGAATGCACTATGGATGGTTAATTTGGTCAAACTCTTTTTCATTCTGCCTTTAAAACTTACAACCTTAGGATATTGGCTGTGTGGTGCAATATTTTTCTTCAATCTTTTGTCATATATTCTGTCTTTCTTTGCTCGTTTTTCTTTCTAATACTTTAAGGTGCTCCAAAGTAGTAAAACATGATAGTTTGTCCAATCATGTTTAAAAGATGAGTTGTTTTTTTGACACAGACAGATTTCTCAGAAGTTCCTTGTGACTACACTGAATCTTTGAATTGCTCGACAAAAGTAGTTTTTTAATAACTTATTGTGAATATTGAAATAAGTGCATTGAATAGCCTGGAAATACTGTACATAATCAATGAATAAAAGAAATGCAAGTGAAAAAATTATCAGGTTTTGGTCAATGAACTTTTCTTCCACATTTCATTAAAGTTAATTAATATTGAATGGGAAGTGTTCAAATGCTTTTGTGTTATCATAAACATTTCTGATTCTGAACAGATAAGGTACAGTAGGTGTATAACTTCATTCTACAATGCGCTGCCTAAAACATTTATTGTGAAGGTGGAAATATTCTTTTAACTTTTGTGCAACCAATTATTGAACCAACCAGTTAAATTGTTATAAAGATTCACAGCCTATCCTGACAGCAGAAGGCATGAGCACAAGTCAACCATGTTATAGGACCACTGAACTTATAACCCTCACCAAGTCAATTTAATGCCATTAATGAAACTGCAGCCCCCTCATACACAAACAGAGCCCCTCCAATTTCAAGTCATATGTATGTCGAGAATGTGTTAAAATGTAAAGCAAACACTACCTGGTTTGGTCATTGTGCTCACTATATCAGTTGAAAGTGAAACTACCCTCAGCTACATTTGTAAATCCTCCATATAGTACTGCAGTTTAACATTTTCAACTCTACTGTATCAAGGTAGACTCTATTCCTACCTTGTACTATCTAATACTCTTTAGATGAGGCTGTCTTGTCACATCGGTCTCTGAGTTATGTAGGGACTGAGTGATGAGATGTGTTTTATTTTTATATATATAGTATATTATGATAGAGGGCATGCATGGGAAGGTAAGGTTCTTTAAATTGGTCAGGAGGATAGTCCATCACAGCACAAGAAGAAATCCATTGAGGCAGGCAAGAGAGGCTCTTGAGGAAGATGGTTTGCTGCCATCACAGCTTGGATGGACTGAAGATTCTTACCTGGCTGGGAAACCCAGTATAATGGAGAGACAGAGGAGGCAATCGGCCAGGACTATCTGCTCCCCCAGTACAGTAGAGGGCAGTATCACAAGCCTTCAGCACTCCTACGGACACCCACAGGACATGCTGGGAACTGTAGTACAGCTTCATGGGTGTTATGGGGTTCATGGTACCCACTCTTGCAGAATTCCATTTGAGCCTACTTCCAACAGGCTATGCCCTGCCGCCAGAAGTATTCTCATGTCCAGTTTAAAAGGAGCCTCTCCGTCCTACCCAAGGATTCAGCATCGGGAGGCAGAGGACAAACTCCTTGGAGGAGTGGAAGGAGAGAGGAAGAATTGTACTTCTGTGTTTTGGCATACTTTGATCGTGTTTAACGGTTTATCAAAGTCACACTTTTAAAAAAAGGGACAATATTTGAACCTGCGACTGTTTTGGGTGTAATTGTGTCTTGGGTGTCACACCCTACTGGTTACATATATATAGTACAATAATATACAATTTGATTTGTGGACTATTGAAAACTTAGTTAACTATTTCAACTCTTCCTAGCTTAAGTAGTCTGTGTGATATGAACAACCTAATGTTCTCTATTATTATTTCAATATTTAATATCTCTGTCTCAAAAGTAAAGGGCACCTGGCATATGTATTAATTTTTCCAAAAAAAAAGTGCAATTTATTGTCCGGATGCAATTCTGCTATGGACAATAAAACACTGTGCCTATGGTTTTAAGCAATTGGATTGTAATAGCACTTCTTGTCCTTATTAAAAGTAATTTATGAGTTTTAGAAAAAAACGTTTCTCAATACTAGCCTGTTTTCTGCAAAGACAGTATAACATTCATTGAATATGTTTCTAACAGTTTCAAAGAATGCTAATATAGCACACAATATGGATCTTTTTATCTATTATTAAAGTCCAAATACCTCCCATCAAAAAGCCTTGAACTACAAAGATTTTCAAATAAGGACAATCAGAAGATAGCCATTTCTCTCCACAATTTCAAAAAGGAATTGTTTCACTAATGCTAAAATATCACAAGATGGTTTGCTTTGTTTAAGTTCAATGGTACAAGTTCAGATTCATTGCAATTTATATAAATTATGGCAAAATTATAATGTGCATGGCTGTTGCCACAGAATGTGGACACATTGTTCCTGTTAATGGCTCCGTGAATTCCACACTAAATCACAATATTCCGGAGGAAATTGTACATCCAGCAGTTACTTTTATACAAAAACTGGATTTAGCATGAAGACAATGATCTAAAACACATAAAGAAATATATTTTAGAAGAGATGAAAATGGAGAAATTCCAGATTTTGTAATTCTTAGATCAACAGATCTATACAATAGAAAGATGTACTATGGAGGGACAAAGTGCAAAGAGAGACTTGTTTGTAGGAAAGCTGTCTAAGGTTTCTGTCACTGCTTGGATTGAAGTGGTTCTGCATAACATTAAATAACATTTCTGAGCTCATTTGAATTCAACCCAGGCAATGTCAGACACTGATCAGCTCTTTATTTTAAGTTATTACTTCAAATAGCTGGTATAGTTACTTTTTCATTAAACATTTTATATATATATATATATTTTTTTTTGTTCTTTATTTCGCCTTATACAATTTCTTGTATTAGGAATTTGGTAGTTTTCGCATACCCCTTGGGGTCAGAGCGCAGGGTCAGCCATTGTACAGCGCCCCTGGAGCAATTACAGGTTAAGGGCCTTGCTCAAGGGCCCAGCAGAGCAGTGGCCTTATTGGCAGTGACGGGGATTCGAACCGGCAACCTTCGGGATACCAGCACAGATCCTTAGCCTCAGAGCCACCACTCCACCTATATATCACCTATATATATATCGCAAAGGCGGGCAGGACTGGTTGGGGCCGGGACTGGAATATTTTTCAAATTATTCAAATTATTCAAATTATTCTGGGCAGAAAGAAATCTTTTTAGAGGCTTAGAATGAAGCACAATGGTAACAGGAATACTATATGTGATCATGTCTGTTTTTCAAAGATGCCATTCTTGAGAGATACTGAGACTCCTAATATTGGAAATATCCACGAAAATAAGTGTTCCTGGATGACAAAGTAATGGAAACATAGTGGAGGACATCACACAAAACAGGAGTTCCTCAACCTAACTGATGGCAACAAAGAGTAACTTTGAGTTATGCATTGTCCTCCTATTATAATAATTATTATATTAGACAAGCCTCAGTAGGACTGCATGACGCTGAAGAAATGAACTGGGGTTCAGAAGTGGAACACAAGTGATGCATGAGTGTTAAATGGTGTTCTTGACCCAGGAAATGGTCTAGAAGGTCATCCCAGATGCTGTTCAGGGATTGACATGTTGTGATCTTGAGATAAAGGGTGTTAGTAAGAGCGCATCTCTAGAAGAGAGATCAAAGGTGCTGAGAAAGATATGGAAAGGTTTAGAAAAATGTTCACTTGTGGAAAAGTGCTCTAGGCCCTAGAGTTTAGGGAACTCACGTGCTATTCAGGGAAAAATTCTGTGCAGGAAGGTAAACTGGGGTGCAAGATATTTCAGTTTGTTGGTGTGCATTTTTAATGATAATTCCACCATCTTTTGTAGATTTGTCTCCTATTGTTGTTATTTGAGTTCATGAATGGCTCAAAAGTACCCCCCCTATAATATAAATAAGTGAAATATGATTTCATTGTGTTGTTTGTCACATTAGGCTAGTTTTGCCAATATCTGAATTTGGAGTCTAAGTATCTTAAACCAGTATATGGCCTGTACTTCTTTGGCAAAACTGTATGTTCAAATGTTCCTATTACGTGATGGCCTTCCCTCTTCTAAAATGCTAATTGGTAAAGTCTGCTTCTTCTTGTGCTCATCCAATGTAAAATAAAACCTGGAGCAAATCTGAGATTCAATATGCTTTACTTAAGAGTACTGTTTTGAATATTATTAGTTTTATCATTCCTATTTTGAAAGAAACTAAATGTGTCATACGTGAAATCTGATAGAGTCCTTTCAGCTTTGCATTTGGTCTAGAATAATTTGAGGGATATTGAGGTATCTAGAGCATATAATTTACAACATGGCACATGTTAGATTTTTCAAGGCCAAAAAATTATTTGATTCAGTTTATTGAACTGTTTGTTGGAAAAATTCATCCAAGGCAGAATAAGTACCATAATTAAATTGTTTCTTTTCAAACTGTAAATGCCTTCAACTCAAGTAACTCTATTGTCCATTATTGATGGCTTGAATACAGCCATGTTTCCTGCTCCTCAGCTTCAAAACTATTTACTGTAATAAAAGCTGCAATCATGACATGTAAAAATATAGCATTATTTACCCTCTTATTCCTGTTAGGATTATCTTAAAGAAACCCCATAGTTATGCCTGTCAGGGTGTCACTTACTAGTCTATATTGATTCTTAAAACTGCTCTCATAAATAAAATGAGGACTATCAGGCAGAAAATGGAAAATAAGCCTTTAGGCATATAATGTTTATTTTTAAAGAGTCTGGAACTGTTTAGCAATATATGATACATCACAGAAATATAAACACAAAACAGCCTACAAAAGTGAAAAAAAGATCCTCCTCATAGAAACATAAGAATTTTGACAAATGAGAGGAGACCATTCAAGTTTATTTGGTTAGCTAATAGTTTTTCCCGATATCTCATCCAAAGACTTTTTAAAGCGCTTATTTTAATATTCTCTGTGAAAACATAACTACTTGTTCATTGCCAGCACTTGTACTGAGCATATATTGTATGCAGTACATACCCATCTGTAAACTTCACACGCTATGTACAGTATTTGTCAGGTTCTTGTTTGTATTTTTTCTAAAATTTTACTTAGCTATGTTTCTTTATAAATAAGGTTGTTTTCGTATGTGTCTTCATTGTAAGCCCTTTTTGTTTCATTTAAAGATATCTCTCACCTTTTGCATTTGGCGTCTGTGTTTGGGTCAATCAGCCATTACCCAGTTGCAGTGGCATACACGTCAGTTTGCACATACTTATTTAAGGACAAGAGGCTGATGTTGCCTCTCATTTGAACTTTAAAATGAAATAAAGAAAAACATCTTTACATGCTCTAAAAATATATTTAGTTCAAACAATTTCAGGATTTGCTTCGGATTCTGAATTTTGGTTTGGCCCTAAGAAAGAACATTTGTCTTTTGACTCCTGCCTTTTAACATTTCTGATTATTAGTTAGTGATTCCAAACCTCGACCACTTGGTTCTTAGTCAGCGAATAATATTTATTTTTGGACAAACACATTTCACTGGTCACTGTAATTTGATTTGTTTCAGCATCAGTGTGATGTCAGCCTCTAGGGCATACTGTACAATTCACTATAACTTTTTAAACTAAAACTTGCATATTGCCAGCTACTTCCTTGTTTGCTAGATTTAACATTTTAAGACTACTTTGAAGAGGTTTAGGACCACTACTGTGATTTTTTTGTCATGTGATTATGCTGTCAGCTGCTGCACTTCATTATTTTTTTTGTGATGTCTTGAAATTTAGATACTGTTTTGTTTATAAGAATTAAAATGTACATGAAGAAGTGTAAGGCGATAAATCAAAGTCATATTAATAAATGCTGAAATAATATTATCCAAGATTCTTAATCTAATTAACAGACATTGGGAGCTCAGCCTGTCCTAACAACATCAGGTACAAGACTATAAACAGCTTTGGATGTCACGCCAGTCCATTTCGTACACTTTACACTCATAGAGAGCCCATTTGAAGGATTAATCTGGGTTTGGTGGATTCGTTGAGAATGCTATCTTCTGGACTCCATTGTGCCTACTATAAAGTTTGGTGTAAGATGAATAAGGATCTGGGGCTGTTTTTTCAGGGTTTGGACTAGGCCCCTTGGTTCCAGTGAAAAGTACTGTTAATGCTACATCATGAACTAAGTTTATGGTAACAAATGCGGAAAGTTCCTTTTCTGTTCCAGCATGATTTTGCCCCTGTATACAAAGCTGGGTCCATAAAAACATGCTTTCAAAAGTTTGGTGTGCAGGAACTTGAGTGGCCTGCAAAGAGTCCTGACCTCAGCCCTACTGAAAACCTTTAAAATGAACTAGAATGCTGATTGCAAGCCAGGTGTTCTTATCCAGCATCAGTATCTAACCTTACAAATTATCATTTGCCTGAATAGGCATAAAGTCTCACAGACACACCACAAACTCTTAGGAACAGCCTTTCTAGAAGAGTAGAGGGTGACATAGCCGCAACTCTATATTAATAATGCCCCTGGGTTTGTAAAGGGATGTCCAACAAAGTCATAGATGTGTGATGCTCTTCTGTCTATAAATGTTTGACCATAGAATGCACTTACTGGGTAGCACTACGTAATTGTCAAAGTGTCTCTCTTCATTATACATTACAAAAAAAAATTACTAGCAGAACTTTGTGTTTTTAGTACTAGGGTGTTGTACCGTGTTAGCCATTATGGATGTGGTGAGAAGTTAAGCAAAATGAAACCTTTTATTGGCTAACTAGAAAGATTACAATATGCAAGCTTTCGAGGCAACTCAGGCCCCTTCTTCATCCATGATTACATCTTGCCTAAAGAAGGGGTCTGAGTTGCCTCGAAAGCTTGCATATTGCAATCTTTCTAGTTAGCCAATAAAAGGTGTAATTTTGCTTAACTTTGTGTTTTTACAAATGTGAGCAATTGAAATATGCAAATTCATATAAACCAACATTTTCAAACCAAAATATGAATGGCTGTCTCACAATTACACAATTACAAGATAAATAGTTTAGGTTTACTGTGTATTTTGTACCTTTCTTAAAGGACTGTACAAGTTAAGTACCAGGAAACTGGAAATTTGCATTTGTGCAGTACATGGATTATCCAAACAGCATGTAAGCCTTCTGTATTAAGTGCTTCAGAACTCTAGCAGCTAAGGGAATTGATTGACTTCATTTTTCAAGTCGGGGTGACATAACTGATAATCATTATGTACTTGTGCCTAATACACAGATTAATTAATAATACAGGTCACAGAGCTATAGCAAGATGATCTGGTTATTTTCATTTTGGGAAGAGAAAGTGTTTCTATGCAGGCAAAATGAAATGGATAATACTGCAATAAAACTGTACTTGTACAATTATTTCTTGTTGTGGCAAGAAATGGGATTCAAGAGATCATATCCACTATGCAAATGAAAAAAAAATTAATTTGCTTCTCGGTTATCCTGAACATCCTTAATGTTAAATTCACTCTATAGAGTCAACGTGACTCTTAAAATTATACACATGGAAGTATTGTTTCCATACATACACTTTTAAGTGTTAACACTGGCAGTTTTGCTATGCTACTAGTAAAAGATATATATCAAATAAAACAGGCAAGTTTTCATTTTAAAGTGATACTTGTGAATGCACTTTAATATATAAATATTAGATTAAAAAAGCAAACTTACTTTGTTAACTCTACAGTGTAAGCTAGACAAAAGAAATAAATCAACACACTTCCACTTTATGCCTGCTGTGGGTTGTTTGACTTATTCAGTCATTGGCACCCTTTTCAACTGCTCAGCTCGCACTGTGTACCATACATGACATGTTTACAAATATAATATGTTTGTTTAATTCACTGATGTAATTTGAGGCATAATCTTCTTGACAAAGCAAGCAACAACTCTCTAGCATATGCAGGGTGTGCTCTGATGTCTGCTCAAATGGAGGAAACACATGGGAAATCCTGACTACTTATAGCAGCATTGTCACTGGAATTCTTACTTGCAGATCTAATCGTCAGATTAACAGACTATTGATGCCTCTCAATTAAGACAAACAGCTGTTCTAGTTCAAAGTTCACATGCTATAACAAAGTGTTAGTGTAGCAGCCCCACACAGGCACTTGGTTTTGTTTACCTGTGGAGTATGCTACCGTATTCTACCGGTGACTAGTCAAAGCTTGGGAAAAAGCCACATGGCAGCTGTGTGAGGTGTAGGTAGGGTCACCGGAATGGATAGTACACATCAAGGTGCACTACATCAAACCATCTGTATCTGGTAATTGCTGTCATTAAAATTAAGAAAACATGTACAGTAAATAACACAATTTGTTTCTTTTTCATTTTAGTTTTGTCTTAATAATTTTTGTACAAACTGTTCCTAATTATTTAGCTGACAGTATTATCCACATTGACTATTAAATCACAAATGTCCAGTCAAACCATTTCGCTTTTTCTTAAGATTCTTAGGTTGGTCTACATGAGAATTAAGTGTCTTGCCTATGGTCAGCTCAACTGTCACTATTCAGCCTGAGTTACAGGGCTATTGGATGTGGGAGGAAATTATAGCACCTGGAGAGAAAAAAATATGCATCCCATCCAGTGTTGCTTCCAAAAGCTTCCAGCGTAGGATCTACTGCAGTATCCTTACAATGCTACACTGATGAATGCAGGACAGACGATCTGTTTGTGAGTGAGCTCCACCTTTCAAACATAACAAATTGCTTAAACATGGTACATGGGACTAGGAGTGGTTTCATAGTGATACCGACTCTTAAAAAGACTTCAAAATTCCATGGCTATCTTAAGGTTGGAAAAATTAGGAGGATTTCCTTATACACTGTATTTTGTCTCCCCCAGTACATGTCTTTATGAGATTTTTAGAAGCATAAAATATTTGCACATTCTGTATCCAGTATTGGTTTTTTGTTGTTCTTTTTAGATATCAAAGAAAAATATTTTCTCATGATATGTGTGCTGAGGAGTAGCATAAGTGATTATAAAATAGCAAATCCTAGAACAAACTGAAATGGCAGAAGGTAACAAGTGTTACATTTTGTACTGACTTTTGTTAGGAAGCTAATTTTAATTGCAAAGTAATCAGGCTGCACAAGATAGTATGAAGTCTGTCTGTACAAATTGATAACACTCGTCCTTCTAAACCTTTGGTATCTTTATAGATGGAGAGCACCATATCATTAAGAATGCTAGAGAGTTTCTTGAACAGGAAGGACACGTTATCTGTCAACTTTATCCTAATCTTGTTCTCAACTGAAAAACCTCAACACTGGAAATTATGAGAGTATCAAGGTTGTTCTCATCAAAATCAATGAAAGGCAAAAATAGCAAATTATTAATGTGGAAACTATTTTTACACAAACTGAATATCTGATTGGCCTAGTCAATGTCTTTAACAAGGCTATCTGGGTAAGCGTAGTGGATTCACATGAAGCTATGGAGCAGAATAATTTTTCATCTTCCCTTAACTGCTAGACACAGGTTGTTAAAGCCTGTAAATGTAATAACTCTAATCAAAAAACACATACCAATCTTAATTATTAATATTAATCAATTCACTATATACACCAGTTTACTCTATTATAGAAAGCTGGAGCCCATCTGGTACAAATCAGGCACCAGCCATTGAAATAGCGCCAGTCCTATCGTAGGGATCATTTATACACTCACTCATACCACACCGATTTCTAGTCCCCAATCTACCTAATCTGAAAATCTTAGGAATGTTTGAGGAAACCAGAATAAATGAAGACAACCCATGAGGTCCATAGTTACCTTTTAGGTCTGGACAAGAATCCAAGACTCAAGTCCTCTGAGTAACAGCAGTGCAAACCACCTAACCACCATACTGCCTGAAATACAAGAGTAAATCAAAAAGCAAAGACAATTTGAAAATTGAGTGCTAACCACAATGGATAGATGCTGTCGCAATACAACAACTCCATGAAGGTTTATTCATTTACTCATTTTGCACAAACTTTATAGTACCTCAAGTCATCATGCACTATGGCAAGTTCATATCCATAGATGATATCCAAATGTGCAGTAACAGCAGCCAACGTAATCTGTTTGTCTTCTCTAATAAGGCACTCACTATGTCGATGTGGGATTGTCTATGCCATGTTAATGGCCCACCAGATTGAGATTTGTCTGCAATATCTGTTCTTTCTGCATTAAACTTTTTGTTAAGTTTCACTTCTGTACTGTAAATTCTGTAATTTTCAAATTGCTTTTTCTTTTTGATTTACCCTTTCTGTAATAAAGAATGGTGAATTATGTATTACCAATAACAGCGTACTGCACGATAACATGCAGTGAATACACTTGACTCATAGTTTTTATACTCTTTCTCCATACGTTTAGCATTCGTTTGCTCAGAGGTTGATGCGTTTCGTGAGCAGCTCTTGTTTTCTCCACTGTAGAGGCCCGCTTCTTCTCTTCTTCCGTCTGCATCTTTTCGTGTTCAACTGATTAAGTCATTTTTTCTGTTGCAATTACTTAGAACGTTTTTCTTAATTTTTCACTTAAGCTGACACTTAAGTGTTCAATCTGCTTCAAGAATGATTTAAGATATGAAGAGGTAGAGGAAGTGATGGCAAATGTGGTAGGGATGAGAACGGCGCCCGTATGCATGCGCTGCAAAGCCGCCCTGTTGCGTGCTGCCAAGACTTGATTCTACAATAAAGTAAAATAAAAATAAAAGAGTAATAAAAAGCATCACCCCAAAAGCAGACAGTAGAGGTCACGTAGTATAAATGTACCAAATTTCAGGTCAATAGGTCAAACGGTTTGCAAGCTACAGGTGATTTAAAATCCTGGACAGACAAATGGACAGCCACAGTAGCGTATTATATAAGAAGACAATGTTAATTGCTCTAGCAGACATTGGCTATTATAATATGTTGAATAGTCTGTTATCTTTTATATTCTGAGAGTCCTCCCTCACATTTATTGATCAATCAGAAGTTTAACAACCTTAAAGTAAAATCCTACTGCCTTTTGATCACAGACCATTCTTTGCAATAGGAAAAGGAATTATAGCCTTTAGAATTCAAAGGAATTATTTAGTATTCATTTCTATAACCTAATAACTATTACTGACAATATGAAGATGAATTGGTAATGAAACTAAGCCATTCAATGGAGTTTTGTTATATTAGATTATTGAGTGAAATGGCTCAGTAAATCAGCTTTTGTATAAAAGAATAGAGGCAGAATACTTTAGGTTTTAACAATTAGTTCACTGGTTGTCTATATATCCAAAAATAATGAAAAAATAAAAGACTTATACACACATTATGACTGGATGCCAAGTCAGGACCAGCATCGAAAGCAAAATATTACCAGGACAGTTAATGAAATACTGTAATAGAATGCATGCTAATATAAAGTGCCCAGAAAATGATTGTCCTCGGGGTACAGGAGCATGAGTGGGCGCATAAGAGGAAAGGATAATACAGTGGCAACCAACCTAAAGAATGCCTAGCCCTTAAAGTGTGTTCTGGGATACTGACTGCAAGGACAAGCTGGGACAGTAGGAGGTTAAGTAAGAGGACAGCACCATGCATTCCAGAGGGCAATCCAGACCCAGGAATTAATTGGGGAATATATCCCAGTAGGGCGGCATGGTGGCGCAGTGGGTAGCGCTGCTGCCTCGCAGTTGGGAGACCTGGGGACCTGGGTTCGCTTCCCAGGTCCTCCCTGCGTGGAGTTTGCATGTTCTCCCCGTGTCTGCGTGGGTTTCCTTCAGGCGCTCTGGTTTCCTCCCACAGTCCAAACACATGCCGGTTAGGTGGATTGGCGATTCTAAATTGGCCCTAGTGTGTGCTTGGTGTGTGGGTGTGTTTGTGTGTGTCCTGCGGTGGGTTGGAACCCTGCCTGGGATTGGTTCGTGCTCTGTGTTGGCTGGGATTGGCTCCAGCAGACCCCCGTGACCCTGTGTTCGGATTCAGCGGGTTGGAAAATGGATGGATGGATATATCCCAGTAGTGTTTCCTTCAAGTTATTAATTCAGTGATCTTGCAGTCTGGAGATAAAAGAAGGTAAGGGCTTGACTGACAGGAGAAAGCAAAGCTAGAAAATTCAGGAAAACAAAGTACAATAAGTGAGAGAGAGAGATTTTTTGATAGAGAGGTGAGAAGTAGATCATCCGTCCCTCAAAAGTTTCAGGAGTGCAATATGCTTTCTGTTTATTTTGTACTTTTATCACTCATATTGTATATTCCCTTACTTATGTTTGTTTTTTTTTTTACTTCTTTTTTTATGTTATGGCCTTTTAGGTTTTATTCTGGATAACATCAGGAACATACGCTCTTTCTAATTTTACCTACTCTACACCTTTGAAAACATAGATTATATGAAATGTTTTTTACCAAATAAAATCAAACAATGATAGCATATTTGAGTTAAAATAAAGCTATATGAGCTACCTATCTCTAAGTTTATCCATACTGAATTAAGCATGTATTCCTTCACTGCAATTAGTTGGTATGATCTCTGCATAATTTGTGTACTTAATAACCATCCTGTCATTATCATGTATTAAATGGCTGTTTTATGGGACTACCCAAATTGCCCTGACTAATTCCCCCAAATCTTTCTCCTCTACTCCACTTGAGTATTCTTTGAGGTGAATACCATAAAACTTCTTCTCATATCACCCAACATTACTTGCAACCACACCTTGTTTCACCTTCCTCTTGGCCTTATCCCATCTACTACCATGTGTTTCTTCACTTAATCATCCTTCTTTCCACATGCCCAAATAACCTTTAGTGTGTTTCTCTTTAGCAAAACACCTACCACCACCGCTACAAAATTAATCTTCCTCTCACTCCATGACACTCCACACATTTACCTGATCATTATTATCTTAATTCTTATCAGGTTTCCTTAATACTCCTGTCTAGTGCAAAAGGTTTTTCAAACTTAACTGTGGTTTTCACTTCCTTGAAATGTTCATAAGTCAGAAATGAAAGTGGCCATCTGAATTCTTTCTTGGCACTTGGCACATAAGCAAAAAGGATTTCCTCAGAGGAAGCAGGATGCACCTTCACTTCCATGCAGCCGCTATTGCTTCTTGTATATGTTTACAAAGCTTAACCTCATAAGATTAAATTTCAGGGCTCTAATATAGATATAATAAGGTATATGTTTCAGTATTCAAGTAAGACCTTTTCATCCATCCATCCATTTTCTAACCCGCTGAATCCGAACACAGGGTCACGGGGGTCTGCTGGAGCCAATCCCAGCCAACACAGGGCACAAGGCAGGAACCAATCCTGGGCAGGGTGCCAACCCACCGCAGGACAGTAAGACCTTTTGCTTTTTTAAATTCATACCAATACTGATTTATTGCCGTTCTCTTCCAGTCAACAATATTAAGTATCACAAACACTGGAACTCTCAAGTCTTTGCAGAACCATACATAATACCTTAAAAGGCAGAACATTCTAAAATAAAAATGTTTATTTGAGAAGTTAGGGTGGAAAGATAAACTTATGAAGTAAACACAATATAAAGTAAATCACAAGTTAAATTTAAATACTTTCTGCCTCTCAAGACCTAATGAAACACATAAATCATTATCCACCTGTTGAGATTTTTGCCCACTTATAATACATCTCTGTATGAACTAAGCACTTCCATTGTCATTTCCATCTTTTCTCTCTGATTTACTTTCTCATTCTAAGATAACTGAAGATGTAACCAGAAGAAGCTTTTAAAGCTGATTTGGGGAATATTTCCAGGATTATCCCAATAATCTCTCCTAGAGTGAAATACCTTCTGGATGTCCTCCTAGAATACCCCCTTTTGTCCCCTACATTCTTAAACTGCAGTGATAGGCAAACTTTATTTAACATATCCATTATAATAGGTAGTGGGGGCCATATATAATGCAGAAGGCCTCCTTGCTGTCACTTGTTACACTGTGGGACTTCTATAACGTCTTATTTCATCTCTGGTTAAGTCACTTTCCTTGTATTGCACTTCTAGCCAAGACCAATCATCCGTATATATTATATGTATGTTGAGCAATCATTACAAAGCCAACTGTCATGGTTCTTCAACAGTGTGACAGCAACAGTGTCTATGATTCAGTACACAATACAAAATAATGTACAGGAAAATAGAAAAACATCAGACAGTATACAACAAATACCAGACATTTATTTTTTTACCTGCACTAATATGTTGTGACCAGTGGTAAGGAACTAGAGATAATCAGAAAGAAGCCACCTTTAATTATAGTGAAAGAAAAAGCAGAAGTGTGCCCTAAAGAAGAATAAAAAAGATGCTGATCAAAATCAGCCCGCACAGTATAATAATAATAATAATTCATTACATTTATATAGCGCTTTTCTCAGTACTCAAAGCGCTAATCCTCTGAGCTTGTCTTTCAGTCTTGTATCTCACACAGGAGCACAAATATTATCGAGTCCTGGTTATGAGTGAGATGCTGCATTCTGGGGCCGTCCCTTTTTGTGGCGTCCTGATAGGAAGGGACAGGGCCTGCTCTGTTGAGGTTGGCGTTGAATATCCTCACTGACCTTCTTCTCGCTGTTGTGAGAGAAAGACAAGATACCTTTAGTGACAGAGCCCCCTCTCACCCAGGAGTGGAATTGCCTACCTCAGTCAAGCCTGGAAGTCAGTCCCCAGTCACAAATGCATAACAATCTACCTGCTTCATTAGAAAATACCATTTGAAATGTTTTTAATCTATGCAGCTAGTTACCTCCTGTTCTACAAATATGCCAGTTTCTTTGTTGTTTTCTTACATGCAGCCCATTGCCTTGACATCAGCCCTGATGTTGTTCCTTTTCACATTTATCTTCCTAGGTTGATGTTGGGATTATCCAAGACTGAGTCAGTCTGGGCTGTACTTCTCTGTAATATCACCTTCAGACTTTGACAAACCTTATTTTTCAGATGGACAATTGACTGAAACTATGTCTGACAACATGATCACTACAAATGTAGTGAAAGTGCAAAAAGAAAAAAAAAGTAATAACAATACATAGCACTGAATGCACCTTACAAGAAATATGGGTAAAGAATATTCAATACAATACAGCAAAAAAATGCTACTTAATACAACTCCAGGGTCAGTTATTTAACAAAAAATCAACAACTATTGCATTCACCCTTTCCTCTTTTAAATCCACATATGAAGGATCATCTGAAAGCCAGAACGTATTCCTGCAATAATGGACCCATGGTAGTAGCATATTTAAAAAATATTTGAAAAAGTATTCACCCCATGGAAGTTTTCACATTTTATTGTTATAGAGTGGATGTAATTTGGCTTTTTTAACAATGATCAACAGTAAAGAATATCAGAGAGGAAACAGATATCTACAAAGTTATAAAAAATAATTTAAAAGAATTTTTAACCTTAAATTAAAGAGGAAAAGAAGTATGTGCCATTAGCAGCAGTAATGTATTACTAATCAAGAAAGTGGCTAAAACAAAAATCTACGGGCACTGTGGCCCTGCAGGAGCAGAGATTGATGCCCATCCTCTAGTATCGAGCTAACTTATCTCCTGATTCTGGGCTCACTGGGATTAGTACAAGAGATGGCTTTAAACCCCAACCGGAGGTCATGTCCAGCCATGCTAAGAAGTCATTTCCAGGATCAGTGGCTCTAATTTCATTAATGATGCACCAGACTAGTGCTCTGTGAAGTGAACCATATTAAGCATTCACCTCAGATCTGTTCAAGAGCCCTAAGGATTCAGAGGTTTTGGGCAACAGCCAAGCATTAAACTCTGTCAATAGAAGCTAATGACTAACTGTTGCAAGATCTGTTAAGAGCTTTAGGGTGAGATGCCCAAAGATGTTGACTCACCTGCTTTCTGGCAATGGGTAGGGTTATTGACTGTTTATGACTTATTTGCCACTTCACCTGTTTATTATAGGCACTCTTGTCCAACATCCATCTGGCCTTGCTATTAGAAAATTTGGAAAAGGTTATCCTAACAGGTGCCCTTTCATACCTCAGCACTTGCATTTCTGCTCTTATGTGACTCTTAGAGGAATGCAACATTCAGTATAATTCAGCTTACCCTCCTATAGTGAATTTCATTGAAAACAGACTCACATTACTTTTCCAGTTTTAGAGTTACAAAGAAATGGTCACCACTATACAACATTTATATACAGTCCGTTAACAACCACATCAGTATAATTTAGATTGTGACTAAAAGTAACCTCACATTCTTGTAAACTTTGTGAAAGACTGACTTACTGAGCAGAGTGAATTTTCACTTTGCCACCAACATAGTCCTCTACTTGCAGTAAGTAGTGAGTGCTAAAATGGGTGACGAGAACTCATTTAATTCTGTTTAAAAGTCTGAATGCAAAATGCCAACTAATTACTCTATACATACAGTTATAAAATAGTAAGTTTTTTAAAGAGTCTGAAAAATGAATAATAGAAAAAATGAAAATAGATTAATCTCAAATTTAATATAGAATTAGGGCAACAAAGACCATTGACCAGGAGAAGAAGGTCCACACAGTCCACTTACACTAAAAGACAAAAGCTATCAGATTTCAAGTTGCTCAAGGAAATATAAAAAAGGGAAAGAATTCTAATCTTGGTGATCGAATAAGGCCAAATCAGTTGCCTATATGGTCTGAATGATGCAGAAAGCTTTGTAAAATAAAACACTTGACAACTTGTTAAAAAGGGTGCCATTATCACTCTGAGTAAAAGCCATATTATATGACTGTATATACTACATGGGCCTCTCTTTCCAACCTTCTCCTATTACCTCTGTGTCATTCTCTCTATGAGTTGGAAAGGAAAGGAAAGAAAATTTGGAAAAAAACATGGGAATTTGTGACTCAGCCAGACTTGGGTGTAGGTCGTCTGTTTTTAGCAAATCAATCTGGAGCCAGGAGATAAAGGACTGACTGCTGATAATGTGAGCTACAAACAGTGGCTGCCACTACTAAGTTCAATTTACGTGGGGTTGTGAAATTTGAGGCTTTAGCAGAACGTGAAACCCTCATTTCAGATTCCCAGGGAAAACTTGTTTTTAATTACTGTAAAGTGGAGCAGCCTCTAATGCAGAATAGTTTATATGACTTGCTAATTAAGGAGCTCAAATTATTGAAATCTCACTTATGGCTTTATAGGTAATACTCTAAACAGGTAGCATACCACTCTTATTATTCTGTTATATTAAAGTATTTTTGGCAATGTTGACCAGGGGCAGCACAATATATACAGTATATATATATATATATATATATATATATTGATGGCGAAGGTGGTAGGGAATGAAATAAAAAGAGTAATTAAAGTCATCACCCCAAAAGCGGACAGTAGAGTTCATGTAGTATACGTGTACCAAATTTCAGAACGGTTTGTGAGCTACAGGTGATTTAAAATCCTGGACAGACAAATGAATAGCCATGGCAGTGTATTATATATATATTTTTTTCCAATTGTTTGCTTAGGCAGACTAGCATAAGAGTGGCACTGTACTTACTGCAGCCACAACACATTCAAGGAAGATTCTTGAAATCCTAACTTGGTCACTGAATTGTTTATATACATCTGAATGTTTTTTTCTAGATATTTGTGTTTCATCCTACATCCCACAGATATATAGGTTAGGTTAATTGGAGACTCTGAATTGGCCCGTTATGGGTATTACATGCTTGCGCATAAGCCCTGGGGTGGTTTGACACTTTTCCAGGTTTGCTCCTAGTATAGACAGCTGATTACAGTGATTCTAAATTTACATAAATATTTCACACAAAATGAAAAGTTTTGTTATTGGTTACTGTTCCTGTGTTGTTTGTAGCTCATCCTGAGAACAATTTTTAATCTCATGTTTTCATGGAGAATGGACATAACAAAATTATGATACAATGGGCTTAATTAGGCACCCAACCCATTCAGGACCAATGTCAAAATGCCCACATCAAATTACTTGTGTCACATATTCCAAGTGTCAGGTGTCTGTGTCAGATCATATGCTCACAAAGTCCCAACGTGAGACTTTGGTCCTGATAAGGACAAGACTCCAAGGATTATTATGAGCACCTAAAATGGGAGATTTTAATGTGAGGAAGCAGAAACAGAAATCAATGGAACAAAAGTTAAAAACACAAAGTATAACCCTAACTGACCAATTTTCAGCTGATTTTCGCCACTAACAATAGCAGAAGTAGAGAGAGTCTTTTACATGAAATTATTCACCAAGGAATACTGAATCTCAGAGGCATATGGCCATATTTAACCCGGAAGTAATGAGATTGACCACCAGATTGACCTCTGAAGCCAAGGAACCTGACCAATCAAAAAGTGTTGAGCAGCAAGGTGCTGTTGAAACCAGTGATCATATAATAGCCCAGCCGCAGCCAGCAGCCCTCACGAATACATAATGAATAACGTGAAAAAAAAAGACCAACTAAACTAAAATCTGTAATATACAACAGGTCTCCAATTCAAGTAAATATTAAGAAAATTACTTTTGTTCTTGGCTATCATTGCAAACAATAAGGGATGAATAACGTAGAAAATATAGTTTTTGCGTGGTGTATTCCTTTATTTATGTGAATTAGACTTTCTTTGCTGATCATTTAGTCCATCATGACAATCCAGTAAAATGTGCTCAAAATATGTTCCTTACTTGAAGATAACCTAAAGATAAGTGTAAACTTGTATTATCATTTTGCTGTGCATACACTGACATAATTAATGTTTTTTTTTCCATTTGTTTGCCTTCCTTCATGTGTGCTTTCCTCAAGAGTTTCACATATAGACATCAAACTTTATAATTAAATCAAGTGAAGAGAAGACCACAAAAATGCTAGATTTGAAAATAACTAGTCAGTTGCCTCCCTGACAATGCCCATATTTATTTCAAATTGCGATTCCCATGAGCTGCTTTCTTGAGGTTGCAATATTTTACTGCTTCTGTCCACTCCTGTGGTGATGATTGTCAATAATTTATTCTTAAAAATATAGGAAAGCACGCCAGATCTTTCAAGGTCAGGCAAGGCGCAATCACAACAAAATTGAGCCTACACCAACAAGACTTGGGGGATGACATAAATCAGCCTTGGACAAGATGAGTGTCCATCACAGGGTGTTTTAAAAATACTACTAAATTATACTGTGTGGTAAAGAATTTTAACTTGAATTACTTACAGAAGAATAATTATTGCATTATAGTGAATAATAAATGTTTTTATACTATTTTATTCAAATAAAATAAGTTTCTCTTGATTTCCTCACTTTCTAATAAGCTTAAATGGAAATGGTACACTGTTATAGAGGAGATATACTGTAGTAGTTTGTAACCATTTATCACTTGTGTAGGAAGTCAAAACTACATAAACATTATTTTACTTAGAAAAGTCAAACCCAACTGTTGTAGAACTTTACATTTTCATTAATTATTAAAATCCTAATACAGTAAAATGTAAAAAGTGAAAAAAAAAAACTTTTAGTTGTAAATTTTATTTTGGTAAATCATCAATTGAGTAAACAAGAAAGAATAGATAAGTGACATAAAAACAGACATTGAAATTGAAGAGTATTCCAAAAAAATAATGAATTTTTCCTTGCAACATTTAACACTATATTAGTGTGCTGTGTTGTAAAATTTATAAACCAAAATGTTAAATGAGTTATAAAATGTAAATTAAATGATTTTTATAGGTAAACCACTCTTAAACTTAAATGTCAATAAGTTTTTATTGTGAAGAATAAAAAAGTTAAGAAAAGGTTAAAAAACTCTACATCAGACCCTTTTAATTTATCTCTCCCTGCTGTGTATATAAAATGAAGTATAAATACATCTTATATATTTAACTCCTTTTCAAATACAGTATTGATATAATTGAAATAATTGACATAACTGACATGGTATTTAATGGGACTCTAACTTATCTTCTGATGCTACTGTTTATGCTTGGATGTATTAATGCATTACATGTTTTCTGTAACAAACTCATCTTAATGCTATTTTGGTTGAAAAAAAAATATTTCTTTAAGAAAAATAAACTAACTGCTTTAATAATGATACATTTGAATGTAAACACATGTATCAGTTCCTAATGTATTGTAAAGTACTACGTATTACCACTTTAAAACCTTCTTGAACCCAAGTTCATCCAGTGATTCAAGATCTTGAGGGGCCAGAGCCTATTCTGAGCACTAGGAAGAAACCAACCTTGGACAGGGCTTCAGTCCATTGAAAAATCATGACTAAAAACAATTCAGCTTCAACCTGTACAATTACTTAGTTTAAGAATCATAACTAAAGTGAAACCTGAACCCTTGGATTGACCCCTTAAAATTAACTGAATAATCACTTCATATCTTAGGTAGCTCCAATTCATGAGCTGATATTAAACCATCTTAAAATCTCTGCTATTAACTTATAGACAAAGATGTAAACTCTGCATCCATGAATATTGTTGCCACAGTCTACTTCGTATTATTTTGTAAGACACCCTCTGATTTGATTTCCTTGCTACTTGAAAACTAGAAGCACGGATATTCACCTCTGTAACTCCTCTTCAGAAAATTATCCTTGAAGGCACTTCCATAACCCAGTGGATAAGCAATGTCCTACATTATCTTTATGTGGAACGGTGTGAAGTCTTTTCAGGATATGTGCAGAATTTATTAGTGTTATTCTAAAATAGGTTTGCTGGACCTCTGCCTCTGTTCTGTTTTATTTCTACAGTTTTCATTTACATGAGGAACCATTTTATTATGGACCTTTTGTTTAGGTAGCTCTCCAGTTTGAGTAGTGGTGAGCCTCTAATTTGTAGAATTTGATCTATTGCATTTTAATGTTGTATTCTGTTTGTGCTTGGATAACGTTTTACATATTGCAGTGTGATATTTGTGTCTAACCCATTTATTATAACTTATTTATTTTAGCACAATTCACAAAACCAATAAAATGTCATTTATATTATTAAAAAAGAAGCTCCATCAATCATTAAATTTAAGTCAGACCTGAATGCCTACATTTTTTTCAGATATTTTACATTTACTTTCTTTTATATTTTATACTTTTACCTAGTGTGTCTGTGGACTTTGCAGGCATTACTGTCTATGATGTATATTCAATTTTTTCTTTTATTTTCTTATTCTATGGCAGCACAAATTCACATAGAGCATCCTATGGTGCCCTGAGTTTCAGACCTCCTTTGGTCTGGATAGAGTTTATGCATTCTGTCTGTGTTGGCATGGGCTCTGTCTGGGTGCACTCATTCCATCCCAAAAATGTGCATATTAGATTAAGTGTCCAGGGTAATTTGTAAGACTAACTACATTTTCACAACTTCTGCACTTGCCTGTTAATAAATACATTTTCTAGGTGAATTGAACTGAACAAAGGAGAATAAAGAGCATAAAATACAAAAAATGATTTTTATCTTTGGATTTGATAATGAATTAATAATGAAATAATGCATGAATTTCAGGAGGTTGATTTGCTGTCTTAAGTAAGCTTAAGTAACTGAGCAGAAGTGAGAAGCTGAAAGTGCAGTTATAAAGCCCAGTATTAAAAAATTGAGTTTTAACTTAGTTAATTATCGGTCTTGCCTTCCACAATACCAGTAATTAATTAAATGATTTGGTAAGGCGCCTACTTTATTTCCCGTGCCTTTCTTGGTTGTAGGAGGCGGGTCTCTGGTGGTTAAAAGTATATCAAGGTAAATAAAGTACACTCATGAAACAGAATAATATAATGTATTGATAAGCACAAACAGTAAATAAATATAATAACTGCATATGTATATTGATACATAACACAGGAAGCAGACACACTAGACCAGTGTTTCCCAAACTTGCTCCTGGGGACCCCCTGTGGCTGCAGGTTTTTGTTCCAGCCAGCTTCTGTTTTTAATTGGACTCCTGGACTAATTAAGTGAACTGTTATTTCCCAAGTTCTGTGTTTTGGGAACAATATAGAAATTAGAAAACTAAATTTGGTAAAAAAAAAAATATATATACTGTATATATATATGTTAGCCAACGCCCGCCGTAGCATACGGCGGTGTAAGAATAGGAACAGAAAACGGTGAGAAATAAATTCAGAAATCAAGAAGAAGTAAATACTTCTTGAAAGATGCAGTGTGCATATAGAATTTCCAGCCAAGCAGGATTACATGTGAAAGTGATAAATAAATCAGGCTTTCCGAATTTACGTACTATGGCCATAGCATCCTGATAGTTTTGTTGCATGTATCTTGGACTTCCTGGAAATGTGGACGGTAATATGATTATTTTGCCTACACGAACGCTGTTATTTTCAGCGTTTGCTTGCGGTGCGTCTGATAGTTCAATGCGCAGATCTTGTCGATGTAATCTGAGATAGTTGAGACGCGCGCTGTCTGTTTTAACATACGCATCTACGATGTACTGTTGGAATAGTTTGCCGCTGGAGTGCAAAATACTAAATGTATTCCTCGTTGCTAATCTGTACGCATAAAATTGGCATTGAGTAAGCCTTATTCGCTTGGCAGTTCTTTTATCGGGAGCATTTTGTAAATCTTTGTGCCAGCCAATGTCTCCGTAAGGAAATAAAAGTGGGTAAACCATAGGATCGCAATTCATATTGAACGTGGAAATCTGTTTACAGGAGTTGCATTTGGGATAAATGGAAATGTCCCTTTCGGCAGGCGTTTCGCCATCTTCTCCGATGAAAATCTCCGCAACATTGGTGTGACATGTCGGGGCATTGTATCATCGTAAATCCTGCCTAGGGTTTTCCTTGAAAACCATTCGTACAGATGCTGCTGGATTGGACTGAGTGATTTCAAGCATGTGTTTGTATGAATGGTTGATGGTTCTGAGCATGGAGTCTAGCTGGAGAAGTACATTTTCGCTGCATGCAGAATTTGCTTTATTTTGTAAGCGTACTTTAGTAGCTTGCGCTGTGTCAAAAAACATACAACTGTCCATATCCTGGAGAGGTAGAAGTGTTAGCGTATAGTGGAGAGATTTGGTGATAAATTTGCCCGTGTATTTTAAAACAGTATGGTCCGTGGCCAGGAGGTTGAGTTATCTATGCACCCATGGAAGCAAACGCTAGAGAAGGGTTGTATTTTCGAATGTGTTCACGATAATTTTTAGCTTCTGATGTTTGCTGTGTAAGAAGCTGTTGTAAAGACACAGGTGGCTCCCGTAAGGGTGGTAAAGCTACTTTACCGTTGTGGCAGCACCTCAAGTACTTGTTGGATGTATTACGCTCAGCAGGCCAGTATAGTGCATGACATGGAAGACGATGAATAGGAATCGAGAAATGCTGTGTCGGCTGCGTGTGGGCGGGACTGGTATTGAAGTGGAAGCAGGACAAACCAAAAGAGAAATATATATGAGATGTACCAAGCAGTTACATAGGAATATTTTTTTTTTTTAACAGTATTTTCATCTTGATTTTCATTCTACTTTTCAAGGTGTTCTAATTGTTTAATTAATCCATTATTTACTAATTAGTGGGTTTAACACTAAAGTAGCAGCCTTTGATTATTCAGTGTTGTTTGCCTGAGTGTCTGCTCTGCTCGTTTTCAATTGTCGTTAATAAGATACAACGAAGGGGAAAAACTGCACAGAGAAAGGGCAAAATATAATGAAATCAACAAAAGAGAGTTAAGCATTTAAATCTATAGAAAAAGCAGAAATATTTCTAAATGTCTTATAAATGTAAAAATCATGCTGCTGTGCTTTTCTGAATGTAGAAAACGAGAGAAAAAAATACCAGCTAATTAAATGAGATTAGTGTTATCAGGTGTTGTCACTGATTATGAATCTGGTTAGAACAAAAACCTGCAGCCACAGGGGGTCACCAGGACTGAGTTTGGAAAACACTGCACTAGACAAATATGCATATTCTTAGATACAATGTAGAATAAGTTGTTTATTGGTTATTTAGTGTTCTAATTTATATTGGTACAGATAAATAGTTTTACGATACTAAGTCTTTAAAGATAATGTCTGATGTTGTGTGGAATTGTTGCTTTGTTGCTGCTCTAGGGTTGATTGGAGGATTCTTCATTCAGGAGATCTCTTTGCTGCATGGTCCTTGTCAGTGCTGTGCTGCTGCTTTTTGCTGTGCCTTCTGCATTTTAGAGAACTCTTTCTGGCACAAGAGTGTAGATGCTGAAGTTCCCATCTTGAAGTGATGGCTGCCTCTCAGTCTTCAAGCTGGCTCACTGTTTAGCTTGGCAAACTGGATGTCAGCTCTCAAGTTGAAGTGCACTATTTCTGTTTGCTGCAAGATTCTTTGCTTGTGGTGTTCTGTGATGCTACTTTCTCAGCTCACTTTATGCTTTTAGGCCATTTGCTGTGTCATTTGCAACTCCATAGGGAAAAGCAGTACTCTTTTTGGCACAAAAGTTTAGATGCTGAAGTTTCCTTCCTGACGTAACACCTGCTTCTTAGTCTTTAGATTTGACCCAGTGCTTGGCTTGGCTGACTGGATCTCAGTTTTCTCGTCCACAACTTTCAACTTCCCAAAGTAGGAATGGTTCATCAATTTTCTGAGAGGGGTTTCAGAAGTTCATTTTCAGAAAAAGTACCCAAGAGAGTCTCCAGGGAGTTCAGTGAGAGAATCTTTGAGAAAATCCTTAGATGGAATGAGTGTTACTAGTTTATTAAGAAAGGTGGAAAAAATCTGGGCCTGCTCATATGTGAGTTTTTCTGCCCACCCCAGTAGTCATTCCTTGAATTATAGGTCTTTCATCTTGCTTGAGTCCATTTTGCACTTTCCAACTCAAGAAGTTTGCAGAGGGGCCTCTGCAAAGATGTCATTTCAATTCTGATTTACATTGTTGCTATAAGATGAAGTACAAGCAGATACTGGTACAAACTGGAGATCAGTCCCTTACTTTGGAATGTAAGTGGGGAAGATGATAGTGGATGTCTGAATCCCTGTTAAATCTGCTTTCTTAACAGGCCTGATGTGCCAGTAAAGAATAGTAGAATGGGTAATGCCCACTTTGTCCTACACACACCATAAAATAGGACAAGGAGAATCAGAATATAAGAATTACGCAAAGTACAAAAGATGTCAGCGAATTTCAGCCTGTGCTTAAATACTTCACACAATGCTACTGTGGGAAGAAAAAATGTATGAACTTTCCAGAATTATCTGTTTTTCTGCATTAATTGATCATAAAATGTGATTTGATCTTTAAATCGCAAGTATAGACAAGTGCAATATGCTAAAGCTAATAAAACACAGTTATAATCTATCATGTCACTATTGAACACACCCATCTTACATTCACATAATGCTGTGGAAAAAGTGAACTCCTGGATTTAATAACTGGTGAAACCTCCTTTGGCTGCAATATCCTCAACTAAGCACATCCAGTACCTGCAAATCACACCTGCACAGCATTCAGGAGGAGTTTAGAACCATTCTTCCTTATAGCCGTATTTTAAAATGTCTGGCCTGAATGACTCTCTTGAGGTCATTCCAAACATTTCCAATTGGATTAAGGTCTCTGCCCTGACTGGCCACTCCAAAAGGCAAATTTTCTCATTTTGAAGCCATTTTGTAATAGATTTACTTCGATGCTTAGGATTTCTTTCCTGCTGCATCACCCAACTTCTACTGGGCTTCAGCTGGTGAACAGCCACTGTGATATTATACAGTAGGATACCTTGATAAACTTGGGAACTCATTTGCCCTTTGACGAAGGTAAGATGTCCGGGATCTGAGGCAGCAAATCAGCCCCAAATCTTGATGCTTTCTCTACCATACTTCATCACTGACATGATGTTTTCATGTTGGTATTCAGTACCCTTTGCATGCTATATGTACTGCTGCATATTCTTACAGAAAAATTCAACCTTAGTTTCATCAGTCCATAAAACATCTTCCCAACAGCATTCTGTTGTGTAAAGTTGGTCTTTGGCAAGTGTGGAGTGATGATCTTTTTGCAGATCAGAGGATTTCTCTTTGGTATTCTACCATGGACATCATGCCTGTTTAATCTTTTGCATATGGAAGACCCATGAAAAGAGATGTTAACCGGTTTAAATGATTTTTTTCAATCTTTTAGTTCAATCTTATTACTCTAGGGTTCTTTTTTACCTCACTGAGCAATCTTCTTGGCTGGGCGTCCAGTTCTAGGGAGATCCACAGTACTAAGTCATCTCCATTTATAATACATTTGTCTAACTGTGGACAGAGGAATATGTAAACTCTTTGAAATTACTTGTAACCCTTTACAGCTTTGTGCAAATCAAGAGTTCTTGATCGTACATCTTCTGAGATCTGTTTATTGCAAGGCATGCTTCACATCAGTTGATTTTTCTTGTGAATAGCAAACATAAAATGAGTCTTTTTTTATTGTTCAAAGTAGCTTTAAACTACACCTCCAATCTCGTTTCATTGATTGGACTCCAGGTTTGCTAACTGAATGTCTGAATTATGTATTCAATATGTACGAAAACAATACCATTTGTTTGTTATTTTTTAAACTAGATTGTGTTTGCTCATTACTGCAACTTAGATGAAGATCAAGTTATATTTAAAATTAAATTTACACATAATGGTTATTTCCAAAGGGTTCACATACTTTTTTGAACCACTTGTACATAATAGAAGTTACCATTGAACTCAAATTGACTGATGCATCTGAGAAACAGTGAAAAGACTTCAATATGAATGTAAACGTGAATGCATCTAAGAGTATGACAAGATGGTTTGTGTGTGAGTGTACCCATTATGGACTGGTGTTCTGCACTGAACAGTTTGTGGTTTTCTAATCAATGTTCCAGTGATAGATTCCGTGCCCTTGTAATAAAAAAGCCAGGCTCAAAAAATGTATCCAAAACTCTTACATTACATTCGAGGTGCAGGAAAATATATCTATACCTCATGTTTCCTTGAATTTGATTGTCCCTCCAATTCCAGCTTGGCATCCACATTTAGGACAGTAAAATGATCCTTACTAAGCAGGAATGCTGTATTGCAAAGCCATTACTGAACATAGATCAGTTATAATAATCTATGGTTATCCAGTAAAGCACAATTGAAAATGATCCCTTGTGTAAAAGACATAATCCTATACTTTGGAAATGTTGATCTGTGATGCTTTATTTTAGCTAAAGCTTGCATTCAATTCTATAATGGATTCACACTTCATTTTGGCTACATGCTCATTGTTAAATCCAGCTATCACATTTCCTTTATTCTCAAAGTGACCCTTTTCTTCTTTTTTGTTATCACAATTTTAGCATGTGATAACCTCTGAGTTCAACATATACAAGAGGTGAAATAATTACAACTGTTTTTTTAAAAGGTAACACAACACCCCCCTGCACCCTTCCCCTTCACCAGCCCACTGAGGAAAGATGAATACAAAAGGAAAAAAGAAAAATAAGGGAGTAACCAGGATATCTACAAGGGAGGGAGGCAGACGCACCTCCTGTACCAATAAATAAACCTTACTAACCACTGGCCATCAAGCCTTCAACCAGCTGCACATATAGAGTTTGAGAGAAATCTGGTTATAGAAAGAGGATCTCCATAGATTAGAAGAAAGAGGTCAGTTCTAGTTTGGCTGCAGTTATTCACAGGGAGAAAAGCCTCAGTTGTGAAGACCAGAAAGCACCAAAGCATAAGGACATAAGTACAAGAGTGTTTAGATAACAGATGTGGCAGCAGGGTGCGAGTGGCCAAACCCATAACAAAAGGCTTTTGGGTAAATAAACTGTGCACAAACTTAAATTGGAGATGTTGTGGATTAGGGCATTTCAAACAAGATATTAAACAATATACTAGTGTAAAGGTAGAAAGAATTTGGAGTCACTTTTCCAGGCTGAGTAAAATAGCAAGGAACTGTAGACAGCTTTATGAAAGACAATGTTCAAATAGGGAAACAATGAACAAGGCAAATCAGAAAGAGGGTGGGAGTAAAGAGGAGAAGTGGAAAACAACATATGCCTCAAAGACTGACTGAAACTGGAGGCAAAAATGTTAAGAAAAGGTGGTAATTAGAGAACCTGGACTATAGCCTTTGGAATGCCTCAAGTTCCCATCAAAATGTCTTCATGTGTGCTAATGATCTAATAGGCCCAGCAATTGAAGGTCACTGATTCAAAGAGCTTTGTTGAGTGCGTTTACTTGCATTTTAATAACCTGGTTATTCACAAAAACCCATTTAAAAAAATACCCCATATATCCTTATTCCAGTTAGACAAACCAAAATATTAGTTTCTGAGAAATTAGATTAACATATGTAGGTTATACTTAAGGATTTTGCAGATTGTGCATGTCTGTTTCATTCTGTTAGCCTGTGCATGTCTTTGCTTCACACACGCATACTGCAGCCAATCATACATAATGGTGGAAGGGTCCACAAAAATACATTTCCTGAGCCAAATGCTTGCAAAATCATATTGTCCCACCTCCTTGTTGAAATAATCTGCCTGAATATTTCATAATTGATAACACAATCTCTGGAGACACATTCTCCATCCTTGCTTTCGTATTCGTGGCAGTCATTGATGATGCTTAAATTAATTAGTGCATCTTTCTGACATTGGAGTAGAACTCCACAGATGGACTTGCATATGTAAACATGGATATTTAATAAAAAAAGATTTCTACCTTAATTGGGCTACTCACCTTATTCCAGTTTTGTGTGTGCAATTAAGCACACTCATTGTGAATGTGTTGCGTGTAAAGAGTGACAATCTAGAATGTGCTAAGGTTGTCTTTCAATCTGACACCACTACCTGATAACATAGAAAGTAAGACAAAGAGGGTAAGGAAGATATGATTTCAATATGGGCTATTTTCATTCTTAGGTGAATTTGGTAACTTTAAATAATTCGATGTATGAAAAGCGTTCGCATTTAAGAGATGCATGCCCTCTGGTCAGGGTACTATGTGCTGTATATGACAGAAAGAACACCAAATAAACAGGAACGATGCAAGTAAGTTGAAATGGAGTCATTGCAGTTTGTTGTAACATAAAAAGTAATTTTATTGTAGCTGTATAAGTGATTTACTATGTCACATGACATCATATTTCTAAATATTTTGAATAAACAATGCATATTATGTATAAACTTTAACGTTCAACTGACATCTATTATTGAAAGGTTATTTTCTTTTACATAATCATTTTATTGTAAAAATATTTGCAAAAGTATAATTTTCCCTGTTTATGGATTTCAGTGCTTAAACCTGTCTGTAGTTAATGTAATTCAAACACTTAGTACAGTAAGAGGTAAATGCTCTATGCAATAATTACAAATATAATATGAAAAAAGCAAATTGAAAATAAATATAAACCATAATGTTACAACATAAACAGAGTAATTTAGAAGTATATATATATATATTGTAACAGACAGCCAGGATTCTTACCCGGCCAGGACACCGCTGTAATGGAAGGACCTGGGGAAGGAACTTTCTCAGGGCAATACCTCCCCCAGGACGACAGAGGGCAGCCCCCCTCACTTGCTATAGTGCTGTGGGTTTGAAGTATGGAAGCTTAAGCCTGCTGTGGCCCATGGCCACTGCCAGAGGGCGCATGGAGAATGTCTGAACCCTCCTCTGCAGGACTGCCACCACACCCAGCAGTGTAGCCAGAAGGAGATTGTGGTGCTCATTAAAAGGGGCTGCCTCACTCCATTCAGGGAATCAGAGTCAGTAGGTGGAGGACAAAGCTTGCAGGAGGAGGAGTAGAGGTGGACAAGAGAGGGAAGAGATAGATAAGAAGAAGACGAAAGGGACTGTGACTTTGCACTTGTTGGTACTGGGTTGCATAAGGTGGGAAACTAAACAAAAGTGTTTCCTACTCTTAATAAACACAGGTTATGTGCTGGACTTGGGCTCTGTGTGTATTGTGTCTGGGGTTTGGGGAGATGTACGCCCCCTACTGTCCACAATATATACATATATATTCATTACATTCACCTTGTTACAATTTCTTCTAACCATTTGCCATTGGCCACAGCTGCATTTTTCCCATCTTTGGATATAAAATAAAGTGTGAGTTTGCAGACATACAAAACGGGGTCATCTTAAGTCCTTTAAGCACCAAAGAACCTAATCTACTGACGATATTAGCACACTTTCTTCTGCTGCAGACAAATGAGAATGTTAAATGTGTACACTGAATTTACATACTCATATCAGTTTGTAACCTGTGACACACACAGTCACACTGGATCATCTCAGTGCCTATGCACCTCACTAAAATATTCAGTCCACTGGACAAAGTAGTTTGTAGAAAGAAAAGAAGCTTAATCATCCATGTGTCCATCAGCTCCAAGTTGCATGGTCAGAGTATGTTGTAGCAGCCTCTGGAGCAAGGCAGGAACCACCCAAGATGGAGGACCAATCCATGACCAAGCACAATTACAAACCCAGCTATTGATTCAGAGTTAATCGACTGTTACAAACTAACTCAGCAAACATATCTTCGGGATGAAAACCAGAAATGCCATGAAGATACAGATGGACCAAGAATCTTAATCACAGAGAGTGCCCAGCCAGGCTGAGATTCAAACCAAAGGGTGTGGAGATGTCTGATTAGGACTTGGCTGGTGCTCTGGTTCTAGCCCTTCCTGGCTCTTACTTTATGAATTTGTTGTAATGCTGTCATGTAGTGGGAAGGACAGGGCAAATATATAGCTGGGGCTCCCTTGGTAGTGTTGTTCTAGCATTGCATACTTTTGGATTTTTAAATGGTAACTTTTAAACATTCCTTGCATTTATTCAAGCATTCTTACCTTTTGTATTCTTATGTGTTTTTACCTTTTGGATTTTTTGGATTACTAATTTTTTTTTCTACTGGTCTTGTCTTTGTTTTTATATTGTTTGTATGATCTCTACCAGTTCTTGTAGAACGATTTTATCATATTTATTTTGCATACCATCCATCTGAATTCAGTCTCTCTTTATATATGACCTTGTATACTTTGTTTTACTTACTCATCTAGATTTGAGACTTTGTTAATAAACATTGTTGTGTTTCAAAGGGCCTAACTACATTCTGAACTCCAACCTGGGTTCAAACTGCCAGCTGTATCTTACAGAGTGGTGCACCACACTGTAGTTTTCCAGCTCAGCTTTTTCTAGCTCTGTGCCATCTTACTGCTTACAAGAACCTAATGAAAGTATTTGGAATTTCTCATTTCTTCTTCTTCCTCACCATCTTTTTCCACTTCTATGTGGGGTTGATTTGCTTGATCAACCTTCTCTAAACAGCTGAGTCCTGCACTTCCTCACCAGTAAGACACTTTCCTTCAGATATTCTGTCACTTTATCCATCCACCTCAACTTTGGCCTCCCTCACTTCCTGTACTTCCATTTCCATTACTCTTTTGCCCACAAATTCATTGTCTCTCCTCATTATATGTCAATCTACATTCCTTTACTTTCTCAGATATCTCTCCCACTTTTGTTGTACCACAAATTTCTTATTCTGTCATTTTTTGTATATCCACACATTCATCATCACATTCTCATTTCTGCCACATCTAACGTCTTCTCCTGCTCTCCCTTTACTGCGTATGATTCAGCTCCATACATCATCGTTGGTCTTAACACTGTCTTAAAAACCTTACCCTTAACCTTCTCCTTAATTCTTCAATTACACAATACTCCTGATACCTTCTTCCAATTGTTCCATCCACACTGCATTCTATGGAATTTGGAATTTCTCATTTATTGGAATTAATTGCCAGTCCACTTAATGCACTTCTTGTGCAGCTCTGGATATTTAAGGACATCACAAAGAGGATTGCTTAATCTCCCACAAATTAATTTATCCCTACAATATACTGGTCTCTGACTGCCCTGGGCCAAAAAACTGTTTAGCATGCAAAAGTCCCATTCATCATTGAATTTAGCAAGACAAATTGCTTGGCCATTTCAGTCTACTTCTATTAAGGCATTTGCTGCAAACTTCTGTGATTTCCTGTTTTGTGTAGTTGAAATGTCAAATGTGACCAGATATCTGATGCATCCTGTTTAACTGTTTTCAATTCATCTTTTGCAAAGCATGTAAGCTTTCACAATTACAGGATGCTGTTTCATTTATGAAAGCATACAGTCAGCCAGGAGTTTGGGGAAGTATTGAGCAATGCTGGACAGATTAAACATACATTACAAGTGAGATTTTTCACTACACCTTTCACAAAGGGCCACTCTCACAATGGAATGTACATTAATTAGGGTTACGTGAAACATGTACAATATATAATTTTCTAATCCTCCCACTTCCTTAAACTGGATAAGCGGGTTTGGAAATAGATGGAAAGTTTCAAAATTCATAGCCTGCTATTTACAAAATGGAACTGTATTTTTAGGCCAGAGCCATATCTAATAAAGAAGTAAAACAGTAATACGTATGTTTAAAACACACTTTCTTTTATTTGCAAATGAATATGAAAAGCGTCAGATATATTTATGAAAATAAATAATCAGTGCTAAAGGATAATAAAAACTAATCCATGTATGCTCTTATAATCAATGATTGTATGGTTATGCAACCATCTTAGCATCCAAGTTGAAGTAGTGTGAGTGAAGTAGGGTAGCTGCCTTACCTGGAAAAATGAGAGCATTCCTCCATTTGAGAACTAGACCCCAGCATGATTGTGCTTTGTGCATCTGGACCAATCTCTGGTTTCTTTCTGTGGCCTTGGTTTCTTTCATTATTCAACTGGTTTTTTTGCTTCACTTATATGCTATGAACTATTCATACATTGATCTTTTTCATATATGGTCTGTCCTCATACAGGTGGCATGGTGGTTCAGTTCCTAGCTTTGTGGTTTTGCATCATCGGGAGCCAGGGTTCAGATACTGGCCTGGTCACTATCTGCGCAGAGTATGCAGCTTCTTCGTGAGTTTAAAACCCACATCATATACACAAGTGTGATACATTAGGCTGATTGGAGAGTGATTGCATGCAAGAGCTGATTGAATACAAGAGTGTAGCTCCACAGTATATTGGTAGCCCTGGTTCCTGCCCTACTTCCATAATGCTCCACAGATCTGAACTGGATCAAGTATATTCTAAACTGGGTAGATGGTTGGTCTATCTTCATATGGTTTAACAAGATGAGATGCTGTAACAAAACAGAGAAAGCTGCCAGGAACACATATGACAAGGCACATGTGATGATCGAATCAGGGATATTTAATCCCATACAGTTTCATGAACCTGACACTAAAATGTGTTTTGCTGGAGTTTTCATCATTTTTTGTTTGTGGTTTTGGGTTAGAAAACAAGGAACATTTCTCCCTAAAGACCTATTCCCACTGTTTAGTTGTATTTTTTTCTGCAGATAGTAATGCAAGTAATTGTCTGCAATATAAGTAACATGAATTGTTTTTATGCCCCCCATTCACTTCAGAGCAGAGATGAAGTATGTTGTTTAAAAATGTGACATGTCGCATGTTTTCCAAAGAAAACCAAACCAAAATGCACTCTTGTACACATTTCTGTGTTTTATTCATGGGAAAACATACTATCCAGAGTCACCACTCTCTGCCGTGACATAGGAACTACTCTGTCAAGTCTCTTGATTCCTGCAGATGAGGGTTTGCTTGCTACAAATGTACTGTGGAGCTCCGAATTAATTTCTGTCTCTGTTGCATCTTTAGGATTGTGATTATCAAGACAGTCATTATAATTAGCCAAGTGGGATTCTTCTTACCAGTACAAATGCATCACAAGCCTGATAGATCAATAAAATGTCTACATCTGACAGGAAATTAGTTTGGTAATCTTTCAGACAATGAATAAATGCTTATCTTCTTGTGTCAGTGTTTTGTTTTGTGAATTATTTGCGAGTTTCACCACAAATTCATTATTGCATGAATAATTTTGCTCATTGATACAAGAGATAATCAGCCACATCTACAAAAGAAATAAATGTCTTCACTTAACATGCCTCACATCTTAGGTGGGCTTATTACACTATTGTACACATTTCACATTGCTGTATTATATTCTGTAAGTACTCCGTGGTGATATACAATTGCAGTCTTTATTTATATTCATGTCCTTTTATTTATAACTTAACATTTTCAAACTTGTTTAGTCAAATTCAGACTTATAGGTGCCTGAAGCCTATCCTAACAGCAATGGTTGAAAAACCACCATAAATTTGGTGCCAGGCCATTTTAGGGCCCACAGGACAAATTTAGATTTGTCATTTAACCTAAACTGGAGAAACAAAGCAAAATACCTGACGAAAAATCCACTTAGACATAAGGAAAGCGTGGCAGCTCTGAACAGATAACAAAGGGAACAGGATTCAAACCCAGGATACTGGGTCCATGAGGCAGTAAAGCTACCTACTACGGCACTCTCTCTTTGTTTAATTTAGAATTTTTTCTTGTTGCTGAAACAGAACGTGCCAGTTTATAGTTGTAGCACAAACAGTTCAAATGCTGGGTTCAGGGTCATACAGTAAGTCGTAGACAGGGATCAAACCTTTTAGTGTCCATTTCCACAGTTACTACTACATCACAGTTTACTTTTGTGTGTAAAACAAATCTCCATCTTGCAGAAGTCAGACAATTCTAGCTTTAATTGCAGGCACAACTCCTAGTTCTTCTATCACCACTGCCACACATGCACGATCGAATTTACACTTTGGTGCGCTACCAGTAAGACAACGCAGTGCGTTTTCAACATCTTTCTTTAAACAAGTTCCTCACAGAGCTGTTCCCTCTGTGTACATTCTGTCAGATAAGATAATGCAACTTTAAAGAAGAAGTAAGTTCTTTTAAATCCTCTTCTCTCTGCTTTCCTTATGTGTATTTTAATGCTGACCCTGTCATGTGTGTAGTTGCTAAGTAGGTAAGGCAGGATCAAGCATGAGTCCAACACATACCAAAATAAATTTCTCAGTCCAAAAATGGTCGTTTTAAAAAAGGTTTAGTGAAAATTCAAAGCAAACAGTTCACACAAAAATAGAGATAAAAGTTTTTACACACGCAGAGTAAAAGGCAACAATGAAAAAAAAATGTTTCTTCTTTATACTTAATCTTTTGTTGTTTAACTTCAGTTGTCTCCTATACTTAAAGATGAGTTATTTCCTTATGTCTTACTTAATACATTCAGTACATTCTATACATAAGATGCTGCACATTCAATAGTGCATGTTACGTTACATACAACTGGGCACAGTTTGAAACTGTGTGCCCTCCATGCCTTACTTACGGCAAGGCAGGTCACTAACTGAGACTAATCTGTAGTCAGAAGGACAAGAAACAGTTAGAATATTCCATTTCAGTTCAGCTTGCGGGGTTATAATGAGACCTCCCATAGACTATGCACTAATATATAGGCAAACATTTAACATAACTAAGAAAATACTTCTATCAACTTAACATAACCTAATTGGCTCTTACAATGTGATTTAAAAACATATTTGAAATGTGGGTTGCTAAAATAAAAAAAGAAAAAAAAGAAATTCCATCTGGATAAACTAGTGGCCTCAAGCATGCTGGTATTCCAGCTAAGACGCCAAGAAAGGCCAGGCTCAATTAAACGTCTTCATGCACACATTCATTCAAAAGCATGTACCACCTAGTGGTGAATGTGGAGTATGGCTTTTGCTATCCTGGAGTCAGCTGAAAGCATTTGGTCACATATTATTACCTGCCCCTAGACATCTTTATAAGTCTCATGAATGAACAGCTGTAGAGCACTGCTGCCATGTTAAAAAAAAATAAAATCCTTTTGCCCTTGAGTGACTTAATACTCTGTGTTCTCTAACACTTTTCACTGTTTAACTCATTCCAGATGTACACTTTCCATATAAAACTTTCTCTCCCTTTTATATTTGCAGAGCATTTTGGAAACCATTAAAAGCTACATATTAGAGGTTTGCTTAATTAACCAAACAGGGTAATCAGCCCATCCTGTTGTTGATTGGATCACTGATGCCAAAAAACATGACGCTCCTGCTTTTATAGCACCTTTCTGAGGGAATGCTTTCCTCAAGATCTTTAGCGCAGAGAACAAGATCAGTGCCTTCAATAGCAGTGTGGTCTAAAGACTGAGGAGCTGGAGGCAGTTCAAGTAGTACCTCACTCTGTTAACCAGTGGAAATAACTTCACCTGTCATTTCCAACTTTTAGTATTTAGGTTTGGTGCACAAATAATGATATCCAACATAACATGAAGTTCTCAAACCCACATGTTCCAATACAGAGGCAATGGGGATAGGCTTAATCTCTTATCACACTGCACAAAGCAGTAACCATTCTCAGATGCGACACCATAGCTTACTAACACTGAGGTTCGGCCAAGTTAGAATGGCAAGTCTGAGAGGACATTGGGTGAAAACACTAGACATACAAGTGAAGAACATGCTAACTTGACACTAACAACAACCAGTAAGGAATTTACAATATAGGGCACTGAATCAGTGTGTATGAAAATGTCTACCGTGAAAGGTCTAATACAGGAAGGAAGGTTTATTATCTGTTTATATGATCATCCATTTTCCTTTTAAAGTCAGTGGGAGCATACCATGTAGTGAGAAATGCAAGGCAACCACCAGTCATAGTTATTATAAAACAATTTTTGTTTCAAAATTAGATATTCTGTTGTCATAATTTCATAAAGAAATATTTTTTACAGTACTTTTCTCTTTCTGGGTAGTGTGAATAAATGGATTTTAAAGTGCTGTTTAAATCATTCTCTGCAGGCAGATTATCACAGAATAAACCAAGGACAGAATTCAGTATAAAATGATGGCAGAAAATGAAAGCCAAATGCACCTTTTTCTGGTTGCCGTAGGTTCTACTTGGGATTATTTAACAAGAAGAGGATTAAAATGAGAGTAATCTGTGGCAAAAAAAAGCGCATCGCTATTAACATTTCCCTTCAGCTCATGATAGCAAGTAGGGACATTAGAGAAATAGAGAGAATGATTCAAAGCACTTGACGGGAGTGTGATCTTTGCTTGACCTTAAACTGAATTCTGAACTGAGGGCTTGGCCAATAAATAAATAAATAACTGATAGAAATAAAAAGAAGCGGTACGTCTCATCCTACGCCTGTCAACAATGAAAAATTGTCAGGAATCAGACAAACAGCTTCAGTGAAGAGATTGTTTCCGGGACTGAAAGCTTTTCCAACAGCTGTTTGCTTTGGCCACTGCTCAGGCCTCATTTTTACCCAAAAAAGAAAATCTATTTTTTTTCTCTTCTAAAACAGAGCAGGAGGCAGCATTTTCAGTGGTCAGGAAGACGTGTCTATTTCCAGTGTTGTGGGCTCAGGGCCGTGTTTTGACAGTTGGAATATAGGCTTGTTTTTCAACTGATTCAGTCTATACACTTCACTGGAATGCTGCTGGAGAGCTAGGAGCAAAGAAAAGAAAAGAAAAGAAAAAAAAACTTACGAGTTCTTTAATCACAGGCAGCTTTAAGGCAGTTACCTTCCAGAAAAGTTCACGCCCCAGAGGAGTGTTTTAGCGTTTCAGAGAAACTCTGACTGAATCGTCAGCTTTAGACTGTGGAGCATGGAAAGAGATTCTCACTTTCTCCGAGTCTCAGTCACTGAAGGCTGACCTGAAGAATGACTGCTACTGCATTTCTTTAAACAGCTGCATTTTTTATTGCAATTCTCAGACATCTGGATACGCTGAAGTTCTGCTCTGGTGGTAGGATTTGGTCTCTCTCAAGTTCGGCTCCCATTATTTATTTATTTTTTTCAAGTGGTCATGCCAGTTGTGGGGGTCGCTTCAAAGCTGAGACAGCCAGCTGTAGGGTCAAAGCCTGTTCATACAGCAATTCCAATTCCTAATCTTGGCAGGACTCCTGTGTCACGTTCCTACTTGCCAAGGACTACTGAGCTTGGAGGGACAGACAATTCAATGCTCTCTTGTCAGCTGTCATTAAAATCAACCTGCAGCTTTCAGGAGCGACCGCCTGAAGGGAGAGCCAAGGAAACAGAAGATAGTAAGGTCAGTGAGAAGTGATGAATTTACCCCCAAAGCTCTGGATCGGGTTTTCTGTTTAATTATATTACTTGGAAAATTCCTTGGGCTTCAAAAAAAATCCCCTTCTAAACTGAAAAATAATCACATTAAGTTGCATAAGTTGTATGAGAAGAGGTGGTGAGTCTGTTGCATGATCCAGGTAGTTTGGACTGTGCCAAGTTTGTGAAATAAACTAAACATCATCAAATAGATGTATAGTGGCTTTGCTCGACAGATGAAGTAGAAGTTGCTTGGTGTGGTTATTAGCTTTATTCAGTATTGATGGAAATTCTTGACCTTAATGGATTTTTATTATCTTTCTTAGGCCCAAAGTAATTTCAAAAGACAGAATGTGCTCCACCATTCATTCATTCATTCATTCATTCATTCATTCATTCATTCATTCATTTGTCTCACTTATGAAGTGTAATATGCTTTAGTAAATATCTCTCATTTCAATATTATTAAAACATAATAGGAAGTGAAGTTGGGATCTTTTGGCTAAGACATTGAACTATAAAGCACAGAGCTGCTGGTTCAATCCCTACCACTGACTTACTGTGTGACCTGAAGAAACTCATTAAACCTGCCAATAAATTTTACAGTTAGAATGGTATAAAGAACCATAGGATGTTTTGTGAAATAAAGTCCTGCAATTGAATTTCAGCAGCTTTATTTGTTTAAGAATAACTGATGAAGAAATGTACATATTATTTTTTAGTCTAATTCATTGAGCCTAAATAAAAAAAATGTAAAATGCATTTATTTGTTGGATAAATCATAAATAAATAAATAGTGCATTTCACAAGTTGTCATAACAAGCATGCAGTAGTTTTACTGAAAACAATTTATTCATATATTAGTGATATACAACTCCTTGTATTTGCTGCACCGGAAAATGACTTAAATTTTCATATTATTATCTAATTTGATGTTGAATTACTCATTACAGTACAAACTATTTTTAATATTATTTATATGTTCTTCTTGGGCAGCATGCTGATACAGCGATTTGCACCACTGTTTCATGAGTTCAGTGTCCCGGGTTTGAATCCCATTGCTGGTTGTCGTGTCTGCATGTTTCCCTTCCACATTCCTAATGACATGTCTTGGCAATTCCAAATTGACCCACTGTGGTCACTATGATTGACTGCTGCCCAGTGCTGCTAGGATAGGCTCTGGTCCTTGAGACCTGGCATTGGAATAAGCAAATCTGACAGTGTTATACTATTATTATTTTTATTCAAGTTGGTCAGGATAGCAACAAACATTACTTAAATGGGCCTATTAGCCTCTTATGTCACGAGCATGCATGCCATCCTCACTTGAACAAGCAGCTTGGATGAACTCCTGGACATTACTGACATGCAATCACAAATTATTTGCATTGGTAAGTCCTCTGCACATGTATAGTTAATGAATACTTAACACCACGTTATATGTAAAAGCTCATAATCCTCTCATAATTTGTGTCTGTCATAATCAGTTTATTTAAAAAGTTTATAATGCCTCAGGAATGGTTCTAATTGTGTTTTTCCTTACACATCATAATCAGGAAATGCAAATGCCACATAATTAGGAGGTGGGGCAATCAAAGAGGTGGGGTGACAGCAATCAAAAAGCACTGAGCTCTAAATCCTAGAGCCAGAAAATTGATAGAAGTGAGTTGCGTGCAGAATGAGATGAAGACAGCAATTCAATTTTAGCCACTCGTGTTTGCTGACACTGCCACAGATAATCCTTGTTATATGTCAGCACATTTTTTCTGCAATGTTCAAAATTAGGTCACACTTTTAGACACATCTCACAGACAGTAATCTGCATTTAAAGCTTCATTGGCCCTTCATTCAACTTTCCAGGCTATGAAGAAATCTTCTCTGGACAGTATCAGAAATTTCACAAATATGATAAAATATGCTTTATTTATGAAAAATTAAAAAAAATTCTTTAGAAAACTGTTCAAGTAAATTTTGGAAGGTATTTGTAATTAATAATTAAACAAACAGGGCTGGTAGAGTTGGTTTTGTTCTTACTGATTATAAAAAGATGTTTTAGTGTCTCTTTGAAGAATACTGTACATGTTGATTTCTAATAAGGCCACTTAGGATGCAGACAACAAGGCTTGCACAACAACAAGGGTAGAGAACCACCATGTTAGGTGGTCAGCCTAAGTCTAATCAGAGTCAAAGTGCGCTCAAGTGGGTGCATTGCCATTTACTTGATGTTCTTGGAAATTAGTGCTGGAAGATAGCAGAAGCATAGAGCCATTCCAAGGGGTTACAGGAGAAGATGAGCAGGGGAACGAAAATAGAAAGTACATACTGTAATAATTGGGAGAAGGAGACCAAGCATGTAGGAAGTCCAGACGTGGCAATTAAGTCTATGGACTTTAATACAAGGCCTAAATACGTACAAGTTCATAGTACCTGAATCAAGTCCTATGGAATTAATACAAGTCACTCAGGGCAGGGGCGTAGGGTAACTGGAGCCTTTTCCAGCAACAACACTGGTGCAAAGCAGGAACAATCAGTATGACAGGGAAGTACCCTAAATGCAAATATATCATTATGGGTAAAGCAGACCGAGGGAGCTATTTGTGTTAATGTATTAATCTTGAGCTTTGCAAGAACAGTAAATATTAATTATCTACACATTTTTTCTGAACGTGATTCTACCATCCTATACTCTTTTCTAAGCCTGCTTAATCATGAACAGAGTCTTGAGTGGTTGGAACCTATACCAGCAAGCATAGTGTGCAAGACAGGAACAGTTCTTCTGGACAGAGTTGCAGTCCATCACAGAGTGACCACACACCACACATACTATGACCAGTTTAGTGTTGTCAACTACCTAACCTGCATGCCTTTGGTTTTGGGGGGAACCTGGAAAACCCAGAGGAAGCGCCAAACAGACATGGGGAGAATATCCAGACTTCACTCAGGGAGTACCTGGGACGTGAAACCCAGTCTACCTACTGTAAGCACTATCTCTGTGCCATCATGCCACCTGAACCTGAAAATACCCATAATCCTGCTTATCCGTATTTTCTTTGCTGTAAACCATGAGGAGTATAACAGCTGTAGCTCATCAGGTGACTCAAATCTGCTGAACAGTGTCATTATGCAAGACCCAATGGACGCCAGGGGGATTGCATTTCCCCAAGATATGTACCATATTAATGTTGTTATATCTCTCATCTTAGCCTTTGACCTTTGGCATGTGCTACATGTTTGCAATTTGCTGTTTTCGTATTAAATTTACTTTCTGTATTGATTGATGGTTGTACTTTTTATGGTCTTTGCAGAAATTGAGCCAATCCCTTGCTAATATTGTAATAGCATATTCTTGTAAAATACTTAATTATTGCAATAATATAATGAGTTATTTTTAATAACTGCACCTTTGTCATCATAGCCAACCTGGTCATTTTTCATCAATAATATCAGTACAAATGTTTCTGTTATACATATTGAATGATGTTTTGTGTTTTATTGCAAAATGTTTTTGAGCTTTAATTGACCTTTATTAGAATTTTAACTACTTTATATTTGTAATCAGGGTTAACAATCTGAGCTTGTAAAAGAGAGGTGTGCTATAAAAAAAGTTTGGAGCTGCGTTTGATATTTGTTTATTTTTTTATGACAACTAAGCACTACGTCACATATTACAGAATTACATATTACATTGTCAGACTCACTTGATGAAATTAAGGGCCTGGAGGCTATCGTGACGCTTTAAGCAAACCTGGACAGGACAGCTCTGTATGTCAGGGTCCTCATGGGGTCAGTTTAGAATCACCTAATTAGCCTAACAGATATGTCTTTGGGACCTTGGAGGAAAAGCAAAGTAATGGGAAAGACCACCCACCCCCCCAAAGAAAAACAGGCAAGCATGACAGAACATGAAGACACAACAGATACAGCACCTTAGGATTCAGTGCCAAGACATTAGATCCACTGTGCCACCATACTTCCTGTTTCACTTGTTAACATTTTTTCTTAATATAGAAATTGCCAAGCTTTAGACTCTGTATAAAATGTTTCGTTGAAACATCTTATTCTGGAACAATATTATTTCAAATTAAGGTAAGCAAGTGATCAATGCCTCACTTATTGGGTTGCCACTGGCCAGGTTCTGATTGTAGCTATGCCAGGATCGAATAGCTAATAAAATAAATAAGAGCATTTGACTGTCCAATCTGGTGATTCCAAATACTGAAACTAAGAGATTGATATTCAGTTTGTGGATAAATTTGAGTTAGTCAGCATGGTGTGAGAAAATTGGAAAAATGTTCAAAAATGTTCTTTATGCTTTGCCCACATCATAATATTGTAAACTAAACACAATAAAATTCCCTTCCTGTTTGCGTGCTAAGCCCGCTAGTGAGGCCGTTTACTGTACCTTTCTGATTCCAGACGAGTTCATGACCTCAGGAGCTTTCGCTGAACAAGCACAGCAGCCTCATTTTTACCTCAAGGAAATTTGAACATCAAAGCTGCTGCCACAGCAGGCCACTCTGTGATCTGTGCTCCAGCGTGGGTGCTGAGTGAGCGGCTACTCCTGTTACTGAAAATCAGAGTGGCATGATTTGAATGGCGTCCTCCAGTTGCAGAGATTTTAGACAACACTATACGGTGATTTCCATTGTGTAGTGTTAAAATTTTACCTTACTTCTTAATATCAAGAAACCTTAAATAGCTAAATTTGAACATTATAAACAAAATCTTAAACTGAATTTCTGCCTTTGAAGTGCACTTTACTGCACACTGTCTGTTGGCATTTTTTGAGCATTTAAGCCTTTGACAAGTCCTTTTTATTGGTGCCATTAGACCTGTGGCTTTAGGAACACCAATAATTTCAATTATACTGTAAAAAAGGGAATTTCATGGAGGAAGACCAATCCGACAAGTAAATTATTCATTCATTTTTTAATTTGAACAAGTAGATTGCTGGCCGCCATTTAGCTCTAAGGTTTGCTGCATGACACTAAACAAGTCACTTTACCTTTCTGTACTTGAAAAATGTAAATTGCATAGGACAGTTTATGTAAAGTGCTTTTGGTCAAAGTTCACCATTTATGGCACTAACATATTCTGGTCACTCCTTTTACTTCTTTTAATATCTGAGCCTTCATGAGGAACTGCTGTGGATTCTTCTGAACCTGTTTTAGTATAAAAATATATTCATCAACCTATCCATTCATCCGTCTATCCATCTATGTATCCATCTTCATAACCCATTCTTCCAGGACAGGAGCTTAGGACAGCTGGAGTTTATTCCAGCAAACATCTAGTGCAAGGGAGGAACAATGCCTGGGCAGGGCACCAGTCCATCACAGGGCAAACAAACAGATACTAAGGCCAATTTAGTAACGCTGATTCACCTATTCAATATACCTCTGGCATAGTTCAAACAATTTCATTGCCTTGTATAAAATCCATTTTTCATCTTTTGCGCCTGTTCAGTTTTTATTGTCTGTGCCCACCATCCTGCTTTTTTGGCAGTTTAGTTTCCTCCCACAGGCTAAATACATTCTTTTCTGTCTTGTGGAGGAACACTGACAGACCTAGGTGAAAAGTCCACACACAAAGCTAAATGAACACTTGCTGAAAGCTGCATGTTTGACTTTCGAAGTGCCAAAAATGTGATCATCTGAAGATCTTGGATGTCTGGCAAGATAACATGGGAAAGCAGTAGTGGCGAATATTGTGCAATGTTAGTAGTAAGAGTTTTGAAAATTCTCTTTGGGGCAAGATGCCGATCAGATAAATCGGCAGAGGTGCTGCCTACATTTGGTATATCTAAAGACTGTAACATGAAAATGTGTAACCCCTTTGTGCAAGAAAACCAGTGAAAAGAGAGTGTTAGAGCCTCAGAATCAATACTGATGCACAATTTATAAGCCATGAACCTGTCAGAAACTCTCCCTGAGGGCTTACTCTGATTAAAGAAATACATTATTACAGATGTCACTCAAAATAAATAACTAATTCTTCATCCATACCAGGCTGATTGTGTGTCAAAATATTTCTTTGTCTACCTGCCCAAAAGGTGTGGTCAAACATTTCTTGGTGTTGTGCAATAGGCACCAAGTGGGTATATGACGCAACGTACCATACCAATATGACAGTTGTGCAGTCAATAAGCAGGTATAAAAGGTGGAACACGATAGGGGCTTACCTTACTTCTTATTTATTATATATTTAGGCCATCCAAAAGTACCAGTCTTGACATACATTTAATGCACAATAAAACTTTATCTGCCACGCCATGGTCTGTTTGACTAGAACACCTTTACACAAGTACCTGCAAACCAATCACTTTATTGCCTCTTATTCTGTCTGGAAAATGTCATGAGTGTCTTGTAGGCTCAATACTTTGACAGAAAAGAAAAATAACTAAAGCAGCAGTTTTTAACGTAATTAATTACTGAGAATCTCAGGTGTCACCTTTGAGAGAGAACGTGTCAGATGTAAAGAAATCATCAGATTCTGGCAATGTGTTGTAGATACTAGAATGATATTTTGGATCACAGAAGAGCTGGAGTGTTCCAAGTTGCTCTTTGCTTTTGAGTAGAACTTAAAAAAATCTAACAGTGCAAGCTGATTCATTGAGTGAGAAGACGGTTTCAACTGCTGGTTCCAAGGACATAAAAGAAAAAGAAAATGAGGTGATTCGAGGCATGCAACATGCTACTGAAGACACATAATATCAGTCAATTATTCATAAAGGTCCTTCAAGAAGAAAAACATTACAAAATATTTTCTAACTAGAACATTGGATTTAGGCACATAGTCATCTTCATTCTTTTGTTTTTATTGTGTAATAATATTCTATTTTTTTCTGCTTTTCCATATCGTCTGTGTTTTGAAAAGCTTTATCATTTAGTTTTTCATTCATTTAGACAATTGGTGTGTATGTATGTGCAAAGTAAACACATGGAGGGAACTCAAAGCATGAAATAAAAAAGGCAAAATAAGCCAGAATAATCAGGTCTTGAACCCCTGTCTGTCTGGTGTGGGGGGGGTAGCACACTTGCTTATCAAAGTACCACTCAATTGCACTCCCCTTCTCATGTCCTGTCTCTCTATGTCACTCAGGCCCTGACAACATTTCCTGCAGTTCTCAGGCATGAAGACAACTTTAAATGCCATCCTCAGGTCACTTTCAGCCAAGCCCCTCTGGTATTAGGAGTGGCTTTCCATTTTCTTCAGGGCAAACTATGCTACACCTCCCTCTAGTGGCTCCTGTTGTCCCTGCACCGTGCAAGACATGCTTCTCTCCAGGCATGGTCTCTCCCTTTTTCTCTCCCTCTCCTTCCTGATTGGTGTCTGAAGATTTATGCTTGTCCTGTACCATCCTGATGATGCCCTTGATCCTTGCACTATATTGTAAGTTAGACAAACCATTCTGAAGAAACAAATTTGGTGTCATCAAGAAAAATTAAACAGTGTAATTTCAAACACTCAAAATATTTCTCTGAAGAGAAAGAGGAAACTGTGTTTAGCCAAGTGAGAGTCTTAGTTTGAAGAGACCGGCAGCTATATAGAGTACTGCATCTTCTGGTTACCACTATGGCCTTCTGCTAAACTCAATGTAGAAATATCTCTGGCTGTGAGAGGCACCTGTTCATTTTCTAACTCCTGGATCATCAGTCTGTTAAGGAAAGTCCAGTGATGATTTATAAAGATTGTGTCATTGGGTAGAGTCAGCTCATTGGCGGTAGTTACTCTTTCAGACTTCAAAGCCTGGGAAGGAACAGACAGACCTTTTATAAGGCCAGATTTAGACATTGCCTCTTCCTGTGTACCGTTTTTTATAGGCTCCATCAGGGCAATAGAATGATTACAAATCTTCAAAATACATTTAAAGACTATTTTACAGCCAGCTTTGTAAAGATCTAAATTCATCCCATGCTTTACATGTTTTTTCCTTTCATAATTTTATGCTAAATAATCTTTTAGTAACTTTCAAGCTGTTTTCTTAAATGAGCATCTTCTCGTGTTTTGTTTCCAGGGATATACAGTGTGATACTCTCCTCTGTGTGTAATTCTATTTTCCTTATAGAAGATTATGTAAAGTATATTACAGTTTAGTCACCTTTTCTTTTCTGTTATAGAATTCATCCTATAACCCTTTAAAATGCTCACTGCCACATTGTCTGATCTCTGCAAACCAAACTCTGTTGAGTGGCGCTCAGTAAACTGCCTCTTCTTCTATGCTTTGTACAAAGTCCATGGTGCTGAATCCATTCAGGAATGGCAGTTTAGTCACAATTTCTTTAGTGTTTTGACATTTGCTTTTCAACTTGTTTTTCTTGTACTTGATCCAGCAGTTATGTCTTAGTGTTCAATCTGTGTAGGTACTTCATCTCCCTTTATTTTGAAAATGTCAAAGGATATTCTATCATTTCCGGGTGCCTATCTCTTACTCATATGTTGGGTTATGTTTCATTTCCTGCAGATGAATGTCTGGGTCATTCACTTGTACTGAAGCTGTAATTTACTGTCATTTTTTCCATGACATTGGCTTTGTGGGCGTAGTTCTGATCCACTATCATTCAAAATCATTTATGCCTCCTCGCTTTTTATCGCACTAATTACCAGACTTTTTTTTTTGTAGTGTTGGCTTGACTGCTTCAGCTTCTTTTACTATTTAAAAGCTTTTTTTAACAAAATTTTAAAGAAACACCAATCTGAGAAACATATGTAATAGTGCTACTAAACCTGATCAGATTGTATTACCTTTTCTTTCATTTTTTAGCATTAAGCTAACTGTCAGTTATTTTTTAATATCCCTGAAGTGGGTAAGCTTGTTAAGAAAACAAGAATGACTGGTGTAACATATAGGGGGCGCTATCGCTCCCTTGAACCCTCAGATCAGATGCCAGATAAAAGTCCAATTATTATTTTTATTTGGACAATACAGTGCACCAAGCACCCTCCACTCCACAATACTCATAAATATAAACAAATACACAATCAATAATCAATCCTCCACTCCCAGACGCATTGCCACCCTTCCTCCTGACTCAGCTCAACCCTGGGATCTCCCACAGTCCGTTTTATAGTCCATGACCCGGAAGTGCTTCTGAACCCTCAGTCCATGTGACTTCCTAGCACTTCCAGGTCAGATCAAAACTCTTCTTTTTCATCCTGGAAGTACATCATTTCTTCTGTCCATGTGACTGGGACAGACTTCCGGGGTGTAGGGAAAATAGTCCTTGATCCTCCCTGCTGCGTCCTCTGGCGGCCCCCACGGTATCCAGCAGGGCTGTGAAGGAAAACTCCATTGTCCATGATTCCCTGCTGGCATTCGGGGCACCTCCATGCTACAGGGAGGCTCCATCTTGCGGCCTGGGAGTATTGGCCGGGATGAACGGCTGGCCATATCCCACAATGGTTATTTTTCTGTATTTTTAATGTTTGCCTCAGAGCTTTTACAAAAAATGTAAGTTAACAGCCTTTCAAAAAACGAGCATGAGAATTATTGCATCAACAGCAACAACAAAAATAAAAATAATAATAATATTAATAATAAAAGCTAACCAGAGGTTATACTTTCTGAGAAAGTAAAGAAGTACAGAACATAACAAGAAGCAATAACATTTTTCTACAGGTCCATTACTGAAAGTGTTTATAGCATTTCAGTCTCAGTTTCATATGACAGGTTGATAAATCTGCTGAGGGAAGAAGTACCTAAACAAGAAGTATTGTGCACTTCTTCTAACATCACTGGTTGCCATCTACCTATTGTGGATGTGCTTTACTTTTCTAGACAGAAATGTGAAGCCATTAAGATTTGTTCCTACCATATGAATCGTACTACACCCAACCTTTGCTCACTTTTCTACCAAGCTGTGAGATGCATGACCTTAAACTTTTAATAATAATATGTGTATATCTATATGTGTGTTTTATTTATTAATTTCCCATTGGGATTAATAAAATATCTATCTATCTATCTATCTATCTATCTATCTATCTATCTATCTATCTATCTATCTATCTATCTATCTATCTATCTATCTATCTATCTATCTATCTATCTATCTATCTATCTATCTATCTATCTATCTATTTAGATCTTTGTTTGTGGATTGTTAGGGAGTAATGGTTGCTTTTGCCTTAATGCTTATGTTTTATTTCTAAGAACTTCAGCTGATACTGTAATTGATGTTAAAGTATTTACTTAGAATTGTCAAGTTAACCTCAAATGTACATCTTTGTGATGTAAGATGAAAACTAGAGGATCTGAAACATACAATATATACATTGGCCCAGTGGGTAATAAGCTACAGCGTGATATGAAAGGTCTGACTGCATGATACATTGCCTAGTCAGAAAACACTACTCACTGGAAAAAGTTGTGGTCAAAGGTGTACAAAAAAGTGTAAAACCTTAGCATTCTATTGTTGCTACTGTTTACTCAGTATTGTTCTTCAGCTTTCATTTAAGCAGACTGACAATCATGGTGAACTATAGCCTTGAACAGCACATGCTTTTGCTTTATTGTAAATCAGCTGGGTCAACACGTATATATGTATACTTATACTTAGTAAAGGTGGTTGGTGCGCAACTGTTCAACACAATGCAAGAAAATCCATCTGCATCATCCATCCATCCATCCATCCATCCATCCATCCATCCATCCATCCATCCATCCATCCATCCATCCATCCATCCATCTATCCATCCATCTATCCGTCCATCTATCTGCTAGTCCTGCAAACTCTAACTCAGGATCAGTGACCAAAACCTGTTCTAGTGGGATTCTAATAATAATGATGATAATAATAATTCTTTACATTTATATAGCACTTTTCTCACTACTCAGAACACTTCAGTGAGTGGGGAGCCACTTCAACAACCACTAATATGTGGCATCCACCTGGATGATGGAAAGGCAGCCATTTGTGCGCCAATATGTTCACCATGCAATAGCTGTTAGGTGGTGAAGTGGTAAGAGAGATAGCCAGTTAGGAACAGGGGAAGATTGGGGGCCAGAATGACTAGGCCATGGTGAGCAATTTAGCTTGGACATCGAGATATGCCCTACTGTTTACAGAGGATGCACAGAGATCTTTAATAAGCACAGAGAGATAGGATGTCGACTTTACATCTCATCCGAAGGACAGTGCCATTTTTGCAGTACAGTGTCCCTGACAGTTCACTGGGGTATTGGGATCTACATTCAAACCACAGGGTAAGCAAACCCTGCTGGCTTCGCCAACACCTCTTCCAGAAGCAACCCAGGCTTTTCCTAAATGGTCTCCCATCCAAGTACTGGCTAGGTCTGAACATGCTTATGTTCCAGTGGATGATCTGTTCTAAAATTCATGGCAAAAACCAACCCTAAACAATGCCATCAAAAGGACAACTCAAAGTGGGCAAGTTTTGAGTTGTCACATTAACCACACATGCACAACTTCAGGATGTGGAAAGAAACCTAAAATACTGCAGAATAACCTGTGCAGGCATACAGTAAGGAGAACTTGCAGCATTAAACATTATGCTACCATTCTACTCTTCACAAAGTTATATAATTATATTCTTTAACCATAGAAAGAAAGAAAGAAAGAAAGAAAGAAAGAAAGAAAGAAAGAAAGAAAGAAAGAAAGAAAGAAAGAAAGAAAGAAAGAACGAACGAACTGGGAAAGACTGAGTTTTTGTCAGGACTGCACAGAACCACAGTGCAATAAATCTCCCCAGAGACTGTGGGAATCCATTATTATACACTGATGCTGTCATCTGTTTTTACTCTCTATAGTCCTGTAAATTATAAAAAACCTCATCTTTAATTGCTGCCTACATAGAAACCATGAAGTTTGTACAAAGGATTTGTCTAAACTGCAAAAATTACTTGATATACATCATTAGAATTTTCCTCCCAGTCTGCATGAACAATGTGTACCTCTGGAAAAATAGTAATAATTTACTGGTGGGAAGGAGTGCCTTATAACACATGAATGGGGTTAAACGCTCTTTTAATCTAATATTTTAGAAGGGGTAGCAACACTGCACTCAAGTATAGAAATACATGGCCAAAGCCATAAGAAGAGCTGGACCAGCCTAGTAGTGCTGCTGTATCTGTCCATCTTCAATTCTTCTAAATCTAGTTAAGTGTTGCATGGAGATTGTAGTCTATCCTGTCAGTATTTGACACAAGGCAGTATCTGGCCCTCATGAGTGCTATTTCATCAGTGAATACACCCACATATTGGGAAAAATTAGAGCCAGCATTCAACCTAATATGGACATCTTTGTGATATGAGTTGAAAAATAAGACTAAATGGATAAAAATGCACACATACAGACAGTGAAGGAGATGAGATTTGAAAGTAATCTCCATGCTGCTCTCAAATAGTGCAAAGTTTAGGTTTGTTAGATTAAGAAGTGCCTTCTGATACTTTGTTGGTATTTTAATAATGTAAAAATGTTTGTTGTTTACAAATAATAGATATTATTCATTTCAGATTACTTGCATTTTATATGTTATATATGCCAAATCTGCTTTTTTTGTATTGATATTCAGTGCAAGTCATTAGAACTGCATCCACTGCAAAACATGATTTAAGAAGGTCAATATAGTTAATATAGCACTAACATGTATCTTATGAAGCTAAAACTAGCTAGATCAACTTGTCAGTGATTTTACTTATCTACATCTTTAAACAACAGTTTTACTTTGTAGGTAAGTAAGTATGCCCGGTTCCTCCATATCAGTCAGACACTACATACGTATATTAAGCTGCCTGTGACGCAAAATTAAGTGAAAAGAAAAATATATTCCTTTAGATGAGAGTTTTACTGGGTCAGTAAGTAAGTATGTTTGGAGACTTTGTATTAATCAGGTACGACATACGGTATGTTCTGTGTGATAGCTTACTACTGCTTGGAGTGTATTATTCATGTTGCTTATTGCATCTTGCATCATGTGTTAGCGTATAAAGCAAGCTCTGTACAAATGAATGTGAGGGCACTGAAGTGAACATCGGCATAGAAAAATATATTTGCGTTAAATCAACTTGGCTACTGCTGGTGATACTCACAATACTGAGTGAATAGTCAGTGGTACTCACACCACAGCAATAAATACTGGAAGAAACAATAGTTTTTCCAAAATAGCTGATGCCTCTGCAATATGTTACTGTAGAATCAGATGCTTTATGTGTGCTAGGGGCTGAAGTGGTAAAAGTATCTGAAAAGAGTAAAAATTCAATTCTGTATGAAGAGAAATATTTTCCAGAAATTCAAGAAAAATCTTATGTCTTTATTACTTAGCAATTCTGATGCCAACTGTATAAATATAATTCATTCATGGGCTACATAATGTAGCATCATAGCACCGTAATAGTAAGTTAGCTCCTGCTTGTATCTTTTTGTTACCAACTAGGCCAACTGTCTGATTTTTTGAGATTCAAAATATAAATTATCCTCTACTTTTAAACATGCAAATACTGTATGTGATAATAACCTTGTAGCAGAACTGATCTAACTCTGTACTTGTGTCGTTATATTTTTAATGTCTGGAACTGTACAGGTTTTTCATTTGTTCCAAGATGACAAAACAAGAAACAATATTAGTAATTACAGTAGGCTCCAATATTATGACAAGAAATTAATATTGACCAGTCATTGAAAAGGAATGCACTAATTGCAGCCAAGATACATCTTTAGTTAAAAGATGATTTAATATGAATTTATGATCTTTAGAAGCACATCCATGGGGAGTTACCAGTAACACACCAGTGGCCAGCTGAAACTGGGAACTCTTCTTGGTACTGAAATGGTCTAATCATTTGTTGTCATAGTTGTGGGTCACTAAGCATTCTCATTATATGTAGCTGATGCACATTTTTATCATTGCTGATCAACTTACAGTACTTGCTTCAGGAGAAAAAACGTTGATCATGAATGATGTCACCTTTTAGCAAACAAATTATATCATGGCTTGCCTCAGTGAAAGAAGTTGATGGCTATGATTTTAATTATAAATTCCAGTTGGATTCCAATGGTAATGACCTACTGTAAACATGAAGTCATTATGCATAAAGACATTATGATGTAGATGACAGTTTTAGGGAAGATATGGAGATACAAAAGTTTATACATATACTGTATGTGTAAACACAATAAAAAGACAATTATCAAACATATGTGTTAAGATAAAATGTAAATATTTAGAAAGAAACATTAAAAGTAAAATCTAGATGTGCAAGTTGTCAAATGTAGAAACAAAAAATTGAGTCATAGGATTCATTTTCCTTGTTATTAAAGAGAGTTCAGTGTGATGGAGCATTCAGATAAAGCAGCTCTGGCAAAAATTATGTAAACATCTGATAACTTACTTTACATATTTTATATCCATATTTTAAAAATTATATAAAAAAATGAGTTCTTTTTTTTATTTGAAATATATAATTTTGTTTATGGAGTAACCATGGAAAGAAGTATCTCCTACCTCAATGTGTTAGATTAGATTAGGTTTGATATACTTTACTTGTCTCCAAGTGGAATTAGAAAAGTGTGCATGAACATATATAAAAATGACCATATTTCACTAATACTCTTCTACCACTTCATGTGGATATTGCCACAACACAGCCTAAAAACATAAACTGTCTCCCATCTAAGTACTAACTGAGCCCAAACTTTCTTAGCTTTCAAGGGCAGACATGATCATGCTCGTTTCAGCTGGCATGGCCATTAGCTAACATACAGCACTTGATGTTCCTAGGAGGTCACTTTTCTTAGGCGATTAGGTCAGGGTTGGGTTTTGTCCTACACTTCCTGACTCACTGGAATGAGAAAGCCCCCACATATGATAAATCATTTGAAACGTCTCAGATGTCTAGCTATGCATGACATTGAACTTTCTGAGGTTCCCCTCTATTTTTGGCCCTCTAGATCTTGTGATAAAGAGTAAACCAATATGAATTTTCAGCAAGAATGATCTGGATTACTTGAAGTTGTAGCATTGCCACATAAAAATGTATGTTTTTTTTTTCTCTATGTAAAATCCTGTTGCCATTTAAGAATATGAAAGATAAGATGGGTGGTTTGGATAGAGAGGATCTTTTTGGGAGGTACGGGGCTGTCATTGCAATTTCCGGGAGTGCCATGGAAATGGGCGCACTATTTAAATAGGGGTGTGAAAAGGCAGGAAGGGAAGGAAGAAAAGACAGCCCGAGTTTTTATGGTGGAGGAAAAATACATGACCCATCTGAGTCCAGGAGAAAGATTGTTTTCTGGGAGCACCACAAATCCAGCGCAGAAAATTCCGGATATGCTGAGGTTACCGTGAAAGGGATTGGAAGCAGTGTGAGATGTAAATCTTTTATTCTGGGATTGGCATGTCTAAGGAACTGAACTATGGGGAAATAGGAGAATCGGAAAAGATTAAATGGAATAGACAGTAGGGAATATTCTTGGATATATAATTTTATGCCTTGTGTTTATTGTATATATTGGAAGTGGGGGGATTCGGGGGATTGTAGAAAATGTATTAATTACATTTTTTTTGTTGCATCTTTTCTCTGTGTGGTTTAGTAAACATCGCTTTTATTATTACAAGTCATCTTTCTACTCTGTGGGAAGGGGCTGAAGGCAGTTTGGGGTTGACCTGTAATCATCAGTATAATTTTCACTGTAAACTTAGTGAAGTGTAGCGGATACAATCGTTACAAAGTTGTGCATGGAACATCAACTGACTCCAGAGATCACTTCCTAATGGGATATGATGGGTCAAAGTTATTCCTGTTCAGAAAATTTTGTAAATATGGGTTATTGTTATAAGAGCATGTAGAGTGTCTTTTTATGCTGTTTGAGGTTTCTGACCATGAATATGATTACTTTTTTGCAATTGATTCTTTACCAGGTGTTCCTAGCTTCCTCAGAGCTACCCCTATAATGTTAAAAATGACAAATTACAAGGTTAGTGATTATAAATGTGGTGTTATTTTTAATATTTGATCCTTTACTAGGAATCTAGCCTTCTATGGACTTCTATCAGAAGAAGAAAATGGCCGATTTCTATCACAATTGAGAATATTCAACATTTAAATTGAAGCACATATTGCTTCTTTATTATGTACTTCTCCCTCATGAAGTAAATCGTTACATTTTTATTAACACCTCAAATGAGAGTGGCTTATGCTATTTCAGACTTTTTAAATATTGTTTAATATTAACAAATCTTAGCCTATACTAGATTGACTGTATTTTGATTGTACTTATGTCCTATGTTTTATTTACGGCTATGTGTTTGTTGTATTATTATATACTTGTAACACATTCATAACACTATTGCACAATTAAAAATAACATGTAATGTTGTGTTAATCCTACATTGTTAATCACACAATGTTTCTGTAATTCTCCTTGAACAGTTAAACCTTTTGATTAAAGATTTAGGGTGTGAAGCTTTTGGTAACTGACCATTTTAGTCAGTCATATTTATTGTCTGTTTGTATAAATTAAAACTATTAAGATCATTTCTGGGTGGTGGAAATATATAGTACTACTACTTCATGAATCCAGTACTGTGGGCCCAAATCCTGTGTTTGCTCAGTTTCTGTGCAGGGCAGTTTTCATGTTCTTTTTGTGTTTGCGTGGCTTTCTCCAGGCACTCTGTTTCTCATCCAAAGACATACTAATCAGTTGAGTTGGTGATTATTCTGTATTGGCCCAGTGATGACATGTTACCCCTTCTTAAGGTTTTTGTCTGGTATGCAATGCTGTTGGGATAGGCTTCAGACCCCATTTCCTTGATTTGGATTAAGTGGGTGTGAGAATGATATGTTTAGATCTTATATTCGGTACACTATGGAATTAATAAACAATTATCAGTTTTCATCACTTTTTCCTAACTGTTAGATATTATTATTATTATAATATTTTTTAAAAACAGTTACAGACAGACCAACATGAATTTTTGTATCCATTTTGTACAACTACTTCTTAATCGACAGGATCAAGCAGTAATACTTGCTTAAAGGAAACAGTCTTGGACAAGAAGCTTAACTATTGCAAGGAACATTCATACACACAGGCACACACACAGGCACACACACACACACATGCATGCTCTAACTCAATCCAGAGCAAATTATAGTTTCCAATACAACTTTGAATTGTTGAAGGAAACTGCAGTCTCGGGAGGAAACCTATGCAAACACATGAAGCATATTCAAATTTCACACAGGAGGCATTGGAGCCAAAAATCCAATCACAGCTCAAGTTCTGAAAAATTGCAATGCTCCCCACTGCGGTCTTTTATATGCAGAGGATTGTCAAAGTGTTTGTTAATCATTATTCACAAGCTGTCAAAAATGATACCACAGTATTTACGTGGCAGGATATAAAAAAATATTCTTATACTGTAACAAGCAGTACAGCTTTCAGAATGGAAACCTTTCAAAAGTATTTTTGTCAAAACAGCTTCTAATATGTGTAAAATTTATGCATACATAATAGTATACATTATGTTTTGTTCCCTGCAAAAACATTACCACAAAATGAAAATGGATTTGTTCTTTTGCTGATCTTAACAAAATAGCTCATATATATCCCTGCTGCATACTTCTTTGAATGTTTTTATTTATGGAATAATTCCCTATCACTACAGTGCATTAGCTCCCTGAAATATCACAAACTCGCACGGCCCCTTCCATTCTGATAAGGAAATAAACAGAAATATCTGTGCTGCTGATGGAGTTGTCTAGTTAACATTCATAGTTTTTTGGCTTTAGTGAGTTAATATGTCATTCCAAAGAAGTTCTAACATGAATTTAACTTCTGCCTTGCAGTTCAGAAAACCTGGCATGCTCATTGATAATCAGTTCCCCAGTCAATGAAATAACATTCTTTTTAGTGTTTCTGCCATGTCAGATGGGGTAAAGTACAATTTTACAGACTGATGCCAAACTAAAAATAACAAAGCAGGAACAGGATAAAGGTATCCTTGTTTACGCACAAACAGACTAAAAAATAGCTTTTTCCCATCTGCCATAAACTTTCTGAACTCTGAATCTCCTCAGTCTGAGATCATTTTTAATTGAACATGTGCAATAAGCTATATTGGTAATGTGCAATATACTAATGTAATACAATATATAATATGTAATGTACTATTCATTAACAGATGCAATAACAATTTATGCTGCTGCAGGATTTACTTTGAGCAATAATAATTTGCTCTGGTTACTTGATCACTTAACACTGTTATGGCACCCGGACGGGGCTCACGCCCAGCCGGGACGCCCAAGAGGGCAGGAGGAGGGCTCATTCCTCCTCCAGAACGCCAGGAGGCATCCACCCTGGTTGTATTGGGGGCTTGGAAGCTCTACCCTGTAGGGGCCCGTGGCCACCTCCAGGGGGTGCCCTGATGCCTTGGGGACCCTGGACCCCAGTGCTTCCGCCACACCCGGAAGTGCTGGGGGGAAGAGAAGAAGGGACACCTGGAGTGCTTCCGGGTACACAGCTGACACTTCCGCCACATTGGGGAGTGCTGGTGGAAGATTGCCGGGGAGCACCTGGAGCACATCCGGGTGTGTATAAAAGGGGCCGCCTCCCTCCAGTCATGGACAAGAGTCGGGAGGAAGGAAGATGATGTCGGGAGGACGGCAAGGAGCCGGCCTGAAGAGAGAGAAGGCATTGTGTTGTGGCCAGGACTTTGGGGTTTGTGAGCACAGTAAGACTGTAAATAACACTGTAAATAAACGTGTGTTGGGTGACATGAACGTGTCTGCCTGTCTGTGTCCGAGCCAGTCTCCACACTGTATACAACATATTTAGAATTATTTGACTCTTCTTTAAATGCACCTTGGGGCTGTCACAAAAAGTAATTTCATTGTGTTGCACAATGACAATAAAGTGCTTGAACTTGAACTTGAACAGGATAAAGGTATGCTAATGCTAAATTATAAAATTAGCTATGTTAGTATCAGTCATTTTGAATAAATAAGGTGACTTGGCAAGTGAAATCATCATGAATGTTGTTCTCACATAAGAATTAAGTGTAGTGCAACACTTTTAAAATATAAGGCTTCATTAATTTCTAATAAAGAGCAATATCAGTAACATCAGATGTCAAGCAAGAGGCACCCAAGGACACGACTCGAACACATCACAGGCCACTTACACAAACTGTTTGTAGTCAAAACACAGTATAGAGCACCTGCGTTTCAAAGAATTCTAAAATTATTATATTATTTTTTAGTGCAGGAATATATTATGATGGCATATATAGTTCATGAATTAAAACATTGTCTGTGCTAAATAATATTGCAATTGCTGAAATGCACCATAATTCATTTTAGTTTATCATTTTTGCTAAAACCAGGTACCACAAATGACTCATGTTTACTTTGACAAAATAAAATTTTGCACATTCATAGAAAGTGTTGTTTATTTAAGTGGACTTTTCCAGTATGTTTTATTAACACACTGATGTTCTGCAGGTAGTTTTGAAATGTGATTTACATGGAAACAATGTTTTTAAATGCCATGGGGCGTAATGGTTTTGTGCAGAACTACTGTACATACTGTAATACAAAGCTGCAGGCTCAGTCCTTGCCTCTGACTTACTGGGTAACTTGCCAGAGTTCCAAATCCATGTGATGGTGCGCATCACTTCCATGCTACTGGGTCCTTCAGGGAGCCTCTTGAATCTCCCACCGTCTGTAACGTAACCAAGGGGTGAGCCTAGCAAATGACGACACACATGTTGCAGCAAGCGGTAGGTGCCTATAGTTGCCAAACTGCTTTTATTAAAACAATCAAACAACCTTCAATAAAAACAAATCAGTGTCCAAAGTGCAGCGCAATTTTCAGTAAATCCCAACACACCTCCCACACTTCCCAGCTCACCCTTTGCTCTCTCATTTGGCAGAGACACTTGCAGCCGTGGTCCTTACCGGCCTGACCCCCTGTCTTGGCTGTCTTGAATGGTGTTGTCCAGACTATTCAGGGAGTTACATTAGGTTATCATACATTGGGAGTTACATTAGCTTACCATAAAGAAAATATTATTAGTACTACCACTGGAATAATGCATAATTAACCATGTGCCCTCTCAACCATCTCAAAACAAGCCTTAAAGAAGCCCTCCCCATCCCCAAAAAAGAAAATACATGTGACCCTATAAAATAATAATAATAACAAAAGATTTATTACTGTTTACAAGCCGTTTCAATTTTCTTCATGGAAAAAACACATGCAAAGCTTCTGCACAGAGATTCTTAAACAAAGAAGATGTGCAGCTGCACCAGGTATTGCAACTTTGTACAATGGAAGCAGCCAGTCACATGCCACTGCTTCATCCCACGGATAATTTGTGCCCCAAGATTGGAACTCTGTGAACCCAATAATACAAACTGCTCAAAAAAATTAAAGGAACAGTTTTTAATCAGAGTATAGCATCAAGTCAATGAAACTGGTCAGTTAAGTAGCAGAGGGGGTTGTTAATCAGTTTCAGCTGCTTTGGTGTTAATGAAATTAACAGCAGGTGCAGTAGAGGGGGCAACAATGAGACGACCCCCAAAACAGGAACGGTTTAACAGGTGGAGACCACTGACATTTTTTCCTCCTCATCTTTTCTGACTGTTTTTTCACTAGTTTTGCATTTGGCTATGGTCAGTGTCACTACTGGTACCCTGAAGCGATACCTGGACCCTACAGAGTTGGCACAGGTGGTCCAACTTCTCCAGGATGGCACATCAATACGTGCCATTGCCAGAAGGTTTGTTGTGTCTCCCAGCACAGTCTCAAGGGTATGGAGGAGATTCCAGGAGACAGGTAGTTACTCTAGGAGAGCTGGACAGGGCCATAGAAGGTCCTTAACCCATCAGCAGGACTGGTATCTGCACCTTTGGATGAGCACTGCCAGAGCCCTACAAAATGACCTCCATCAGGCCACTGGTGTGAATGTCTCTGACCAAACAATCAGAAACAGACTTCATGAGGGTGGCCTGAGGGCCTGACATCCTCTAATGGGCCCAGTGCTCACTGCCTGGCACCATGGAGTTCGATTGGCATTTACCATAGAATACCAGAATTGGCAAGTCCACCACTGGCACCCTGTGCTTTTCACAGGTGAGAGCAGGTTCACCATGAGCACATGTGACAGACGTGAAACGGTCTAGAGAAGTCATGGAGAAAATTATGCTGCCTGTAACATCGTTCAGCATGACTGGTTTGGTGGTGAGTCAGTGATGGTCTGGGGAGGCATATCCATGGAGGGACGCACAGACCTCTACAGGCTAGACAACGGCACCTTGACTGCCATTAGGTATCGGGATGAAATCCTTGGACCCATTGTCAGACCCTATGCTGGTGCAGTAGGTCCTAGGTTCCTCCTGATGGACGACAATGCCTGGCCTCATGTGGCGAGAGTATGAAGACAGTTCAAATCCAATAGAACATCTCTTGGACATTATGTTTCGGTTCATCCAACGCCACCAGATTGCACCTAAGATTGTCCAGGAGCTCAGAGATGCCCTGGTCCAGATCTGGGAGGAGATCCCCCAGGAAACCATCTGTCGTATCATTAGGAGCATGCCCTGACGTTGTTAGGCATGCATACAAGCACGTGGAGGGCCATACAAACTACTGAGTACGATTTTGAGTTGCTGCAATGACATTTCGGCAAAATGGACTAGCCTGCTGCATCATTTTTTCACTTTGATCTTCGGGGTGTCTTTGAATTCAGCCCTCTGTAGGTTGATAATTTTTATTTCCCTCAAACGATGTGGCATCCTTTTGTTCCTAACACATTAACCAGTCCATATCAGTATAGATATCCAGAAGGAATTTTTTTCCCATAATTATTTTGAGCAGTTTATATACTGTACTTTACTTACTTACTTATTTCTAATGTGTGATCATTTGTTATATTAAGTTTGTGGTTATCATTTCACTTGTGTCTTTTGTTGTTTATGGCAAGGTGTACAGTTATTAGCACTGCTGCCACACCGCTCAGATCACATTTTTGGCCACAATAATCAGCCCAACATATTGTAGTTGGCAGGTGCTTCCCTAGCACTCAGAGACAGTTAAAAGACCAGTGCTCCATTACAAGGCACTCAGAAATACTTCAGGCCATCCTTCCCCATTATCTACAATGCATTTTGTACAGTCTGAAGAAGTTCAACAACATTTCCATAATTTTGTCAAACTCATGGGGAAGCAAACTCCATAGGGTTCACTCATCACTAGCACCTATAAAGAAAATGTATAAGTAAGAATTTCTATTCACTCATTTATAGTGTGAAGTAACATTTAATTAGCCTGGAAGAAGTGCAAAAATTGAAAAAAGACATAATATTCTCAATCCTGATTAATACAGTTCAGGGTTCTGGTGGCGCAAAGCACACATCCACACTTACATTTGGGCCAGTTAGCTTCAGCTATGAATCTTTGGGTAGATAGGAGTACCAAGAGAAAGATCCATGCAGATACAGGGAGATGCTTCACAAGGACAGTGTTCATGCATAAGATTTCCACCCAGGATGTTGGATCTGTGCCATCATTCCATAACAAGGTGAATTAATATGCTGTTTCTTTTTCATTTTAAAATACATCATAACCACCATGGGCTTCTCTCACAACATCCTAATACCTAGGATACAGGTTAAATGCCAAAACATACAAAAGTTTTGCGTAATTTTCAACTTAAAAACAGTTTAAAGGGTGAAAATCAAAGTACAGTTAAACAGAGTAAAGCAAAACTAGGTGGAACGGCATCCCTGTGTAAGTGGTGGTGTGGATCACTCATTTGCCCACCTTAAAGTACCAATACAGTGCACTCACTCCTATCTCTCTGTCATTTTGGTCTTCCTCTCTAAAGACACGCCCTCCTTCCCCCCACTAGTGCAGCTTTGACATCCTCAGCTCATACATACGTAGTATCTGGCAGTGAGGCAGTTTTAAACTCTTTCCCAGGATCACTTCCGACATATTAAGTCTGCCAGAATTATGTCAACAGACTGTCAAGAGCCAGGCCTCACAGGGCAGACTTGTTCCTTTATTAGACAGTGTGTTTTTGACATTTAGAAGGTGTTGCATTTTCTCTGTAGTCTCACTTTTTTCTGCCTTAATGAAATGATAAGTGTCTGATTGTCTGTCTGTGTGTCCATCTCATTGCCACGTCTTTGTCATTCCAACAGGTCTCATATAACAAATTTTTTTAGTAATAAAATGCATTGCATTTGTTATTCCAATACATGACATATTACAAACATTAACACTGCTTTTATGAATCCCATACCAAATGGCATTTAACAGAGACATATGCATTGCATGGTGCACTGCAAACGTTAATACCAAGATCTACAATGGTTACTTAAATTTCAATACATCTTAGATTTGTGGCATTGATAGTTTTTTAATAAAGGGGTACGCACCCCTTCTAGAGTCCGAAGTGGGGACTGTATAGTTCCCCATCTTGTTGAATTTGCAGGGCATGCTGTACACTTGAAAGACAGTTTCCATTGGTTATTATACCTCTGTATATCACACATAGTAAATTTTGTTCAAAGAACAGGTTAATTATGCAATATGTGAACTTATTATCTAGTGAGAAATAATATTTAAGTACCCTAAATTAAAATATTCGTAACATTATGATGTGATTACGTTATATATTGAAGATATATTCCAGCTACATCACAAACTCCTAAGAGAATGTGCATCATTTGTAGTGCCATCAGTTACTCAAATGTATTAGAAGCACAGTGTACATAACAGTATTTTTTCTGCATACAATATTTGTTGTTTTTTTTTTGTTTTTTTAAACCAGAGGCTAATATTATTATCTCATTGGAGGTCCTTATTCTGGAATATGCTGCATACATTTGCCCATTAGTAAAACATTCCTGCCATAGATCAAGTCTTGGTTTTTCTAGTGACTCATCATGGCTTTTGTTGATGGTCATTTTACAGGAAACTGTATTCATTTGAATTGAACCAGGTAATTAGTAGGAATATTAGAATTTTGGGTATAAATATAATTCTATCCTGTAGCAGATACTGTAAAAGTGGTAGCTTCAATTAGATTTGAATGTAACACTTTGACTTGTAATCTTGTACCGTTACAATGTATCTGCATCTTTTTTCAGCTTCACCAATCTTTCATCCTTCCAGTTTGCTTCTGCTAGCCTTCACTTACATCAAGTGGCAAGCCCCATTTCTCAGTGTCGATTCCTTCTCAGCACTCAGTCTGCTGTAGTATAGCTTACTTGCTACAGTATTATTATTGACAAAAAAACATGGGTCTGCTATTTTTTTTTTTCTACAATGTCACGAAATTTCAATCAAATTAGTCAAAGCATTTTTTAGATTCTAGAATAATTAGATTTCCTTTTGTAGAGTTTTTTTTTACCCCTAAATATTGAACATATCAAAATATCCTTTCTTAAATACCTTGTTCCTTAGATGTTCTATCCTGCCAAATCTCAGCTTTTTAACTAAATGTGAACAAGTGCTTTTGTTGATGAGCCAGTCAGTAAGTGAGTGAGTCAGTCAACTGTTTATTATATACAGTATATAGATATATAATTTTTGAATAGTGTTTTGTTGGTAAGTGTCAGTCAGTCAGTCAACTTTGCATTTTATATATATAGATGTATCATTTTTTTATTTAAGAATCTAAACCCTACTACTATATATTGTGTATGAAAACAATTTTGAGATTTTTCTAATGCAACAAATGAATCAAAAATTGTGACAGGATGTTATGTGCAGCTGGAAATCCATTAACTAAACTGTACTTGTATGTAACTTTAGCTAGCTCCTTGAAGTACTTGTATAGGTGACCATTTGTGAAATTGAAAGGATCTGGTTTTTTTTTTTTGTATTGTTGGATAGTATTATTTTTTATTTATTTATTTTTTTATATATATTGTTGGATATTTTGCCCATCTAATCTGTACTCATCAAATAGAAAAAAGGCGCTAAACAATGAAGTTAGCGCCTTTAAGTGCTATTTGTTCCACCTAGTAGTAAAGCAGGCCTATCACAACCTTATAATGAATGCAACAACAGAAACAACATTGAAATATGTTTCCATGGGTTGTTTATATAGTTGCTAGAATGGATATTATTTAAGACAAAGCCAACCAGTTTTTTGTCATGCCAAATATTTGTAGACAATGAGAAGGACAAATGGGACTGTAATTATTTGGTTTGTGAATTTGACTGCTCTGCAATCTGCACTGGTCACTGGGGACAATAATGTTTAATTGGAAATGTATTCTACAAGTTTGTCTTGGAGGCTGTGAGGCATACTCACTGTGAAAAACATTTTGGCAAATTTCTCTGATAAACACTAAAAATGAAGTAGTTCAAACCCCATTAAAGTAAGGCAGAGACAGACAGTAGTTTTTTTTTTTTGTTTACATACACTTTATGTATTTCCTGTGCTTACCTCTCCCTAACAATTATTAAAATACATTATATTTTGCATATCTTGGCCTTCTGGGACTTACTTTGGGCAGTGCTGCTACGATTGTGACCTTCTGTTGCAATAATATTAATAAATGGACTAAATAAATAATATTTTATGTATTGTATTAAAATATGTTGAAATTAGTAATTAGTAATTAGTAATATTGAAATTATTCAACATGGGCCAACAATGAAGTACAAATGTTTATGCTGATGGAGTGTCAAAGCTGCAAGGAGAAATAACTGACAAGAGAAGGCATCTTTAAAATACAGCATATGCCAGAAGCAGACTGAGTATGATAGAAAAAAAATGCTAAATATGAGAGTTCAGACTGTCCTGTTTCTGCAGGGAAATTTGGACGAATTTCCATAAACAGCATTGCAGCCATCTGTGCAGGTGAAACATGTCTTGCTCCAAGAAGAGTTCAGAAGATTATTTACACGTGGCACTTAATTTTTGATGACTTTTGGGAAATCCTACAGTCTCATTTTTAGATAAAGTAATACATTTTTCAAAAAGCATATATTCAGCATGGTTGTGCAGTGTTTTCTGTCCTGTCTGCCCCTGTTTTTCTCTTACAAAGCACATGAGAATACAGTTCACAGCAATGGTAACAAAACCCCAAACAGAAAACCATTCTGTCACAAGGGAACACATTTATAAAAACATCCAAAGATGTGTTGTTTTGCAAGAAAAGGTGCTATATAAAAAAAATATCTTTGATCAAACCAGCTGAAGAGTGTCATGGCAGTTTTGTAGTTAATGCTGCTGCCTCAGATATCCAGCAACCTGGACAGTGATGTGTGCAGTCATTGTGTGAAGTTTGCACATTCTCTCCATGTCTGAGTGGGTTTCCACTCAGTATTCTGGTTTAATCCAACATCCCTAAGATGTGTGTGAGGTTAATCGACAATTCTAAATTGGTCCCTTCTGAGTGCAAGTGTGTGTGCATGAGTAGGTCATCCAGAGTAGGTTCCTGCCTTGAGCCAATTTTTTTTCAAAATAAGCTCTGTTCCCCTTTCATGCTGAGCTGGAATAAGAAGGTCTACGTTATTGTCTTTTATGTTATGTTATTGTATGTTATGATATGTTACATATGAATGAGTGAAGAGGAAATTAATTTGTGGTTGTGACACTGTGTGTGAGAGTTTAAACTGGTTCATGAAAAGTACTACACATCTCGCACACACTCACCTCCTAGCCTATTTAGTACATCCTCGTTTATTTTATTTTATACTTTTTCTGGAGTGTTTAATACCCTCATGGTATCAGCTATCATCACACAATCATTTCTCACATTACTAACAGTTGGTTGTCACATTTAATAATATCAAGTATTTTAAAAGAACTTCTTCTTCCTCTTCTTTCGGCTGCTCCCACAGCGAATCATTTGTTTCCATATCTTCCTGTCCTCTGCATCTTGTTCTGTCACACCCACCACCTGCATGTCCACTCTCACTACATCCATAAACCTCCTCTTAGGCCTTCCTTTTTTCCTATTGCCTGGTAGCTCCATCCCTAGCATCCTCCTCCCAATATACCCAGCATCTCTCCTTTGCACATTTCCAAACCAACTCAATCTCACCTCTCTGACTTTGTCTCCATACCGCCCAAGCTGAGCTGACCCTCTAATGTACTTGTTCCTAATCCTATCCATACATGTCACAACCAATGCAAATCTTAACATCTTTAACTCTGCTACCTCCAGCTCTGTGTCCTGTGTTTTTGTCAGTGTCACCATCTCCAGCCCATATATCATATCTGGTCTCACTACCGTCCTGTAGACCTTCCCTTTCACTCTTGCTGATACCCATCTGTCACAAATTACTCCTTCTCCACCCACTCCACCCTGCCTGCACTCTCTTCTTCACCTCTCTTCCACACTCCCCAATACTCTGTACAGTGATCCCTCGCTATATCGCGCTTCGCCTTTCGCGGCTTCACTCTATCGCGGATTTTATATGTAAGCATATTTAAATATATATCGCGGATTTTTTGCTGGTTCGCGGATTTCTGAGGACAATGGGTCTTTTAATTTCTGGTACATGCTTCCTCAGTTGGTTTGCCCAGTTGATTTCATACAAGGGACGCTATTGGCAGATGGCTGAGAAGCTACCCAACTTACTTTTGTTCTCTCTCTTGCGCTGACTTTCTCTGATCCTGACGTAGGGGGTGTGAGCAGGGGGGCTGTACGCACACCTAGACAATACGCTCATCTAAAAATGCTGAAAGATTATCTTCACGTTGCTACCTTCTGTGTGCAGCTGCTTCCTGAAGCGCCATGCTGCACGGTGCTTCGCATACTTAAAAGCTCAAAGGGCACGTATTGATTTTTGACTTTGTTTCTCTCTCTCTCTCCCTGCTCCTGACGGAGGGGGTGTGAGCTGCCGCCTTCAACAGCTTTGTACCGGTGGTGCTTCGCATACTTAAAAACAAACAGCCCTATTGATTTGTTTGCTTTCCTCTCTGTTTCCTTTGAAGAGGAAGATATGTTTGCATTCTTTTAATTGTGAGACAGAATTGTCATCTCTGTCTTGTCATGGAGCACAGTTTAAACTTTTGAAAAAGAGACAAATGTTTGTTTGCAGTGTTTGAATAACGTTCCTGTCTCTCTACAACCTCCTGTGTTTCTGCGCAAATCTGTGACTCAAGCATGACAATATAA